>NC_056747.1:472838644-472893644 GCF_019279795.1 Protopterus annectens
CACAGTTAAGGTTCTGACACGTGTGAATTGCCTAGACATAGTAAGGCCTTGTCAAGTTTAATTCTGGTGGCTGCAAAAAAAAAAAAATTGTTATACAATGGAATCCAAGTCTAAACCAATTGTATTTGAAGTAGTATAGTAACAGGTGGAAGAAATGGAAGTGGGATCTTTAAAAAAGTGTAGGAGCAAATTACATAGAAAAAAATGGGAATTGTGGGAACAGTGCAAGCAGAATAATGTTTTGGAGGGGGAATGAGGTTTAAACCAAGGCAGGAGCTTGAGTGGTCTATGTAATGTTGACAGTGACTGTACTGATCATTATATGTGATGTATGTTTGTAACTTGAGGGTATGTCACAATGGTTTGTTTTCATTCATGTAGATATATGGTTGCCTATGTCGTAAGTGATAATGCAATAAAGATGTTTTAAAAAATCATTTCAGTGAGACAATATGGGTATATTTGGTTTGGTTTGGTTTGGTTGCAAGTTGCATATGTGCAGAAGTGTGAGACTTTAGGATTAGGAAAAAATCAGAATCAGTGGATACATAGGGTGTATAAAATTAATGACTTTAAGCACTTTCACTCACAACACTTTTTGCGATTTCTTTAGAAAAAGACTCCTCTCATACGAGAAAGTATTTAAGGATATTTTCTAAAATCATAACTTTTTTTTTCACTAATTTGAAAGTAATCAAGTAGTAGTTTAATAAAATGTTATTGACTTGTTAAAAATGGTAAGAAATGTCCATATCAAAATAAAGGTCTAATTCTTAGATTGCTTGTAATATTAATGTGCTCGTTTATACCAGGGAATTGATTAATATTTAAAGTGCTCTGTCATTTTAATTCTTTATGTTCTAATTTGGATTTCTGATCTTCACTTCTGGGATCAATTTCAGTGTTATCCAGAACTGAAACATAAACATCTTTTTAAACAAGCACATTTTGTGGTTATGTTTATGCAAGGCATTGTTCATGTTTTGTACTTTAATTTGTATGCATGTGCTCCTATACATGGATTGGTTTAACCTTCTGTTTTGCCAGCGAAAAAATATTCACATCCTGAGCATGCTGCAAGACAGACTACTGCCTAACTACTAAAAATAGTTTTATCTAGTTGCCAAACAAATGATTGGACCATCATAAGTCTTGCTACAGTAGGAACAACTTCTACATTTAAACATTACTTTTGGTTTCATTAAGTAACTTTTAATGTTCATCATGTTACCCTGCTGCAGTCATCACACTTGGGTTATCCTGACGTCAGGCGGTCCCGCAGTCGGCATGAGTTCCAAAGTCTTGGTCTGGCGTCGGTTGCTGTCGCTTCTTCCCTGACGTCAGTACACCAGGGGTATATAAGAGGCATCCAATGCCATTTTCTTCTGTCTTTCTTGCCGCTCGGTGCCCGAAGCAGAAGCAGTTCGCAAGTGCCGGTCGGCAGACACCTGAGATTTTCGAAACGAATTTCAGTCCAAAGTCTAAAATAAAGCTAAGTACCCCGTTGGGGAACCTTTTCTTGCCTCAGTCCAATGTCAGAAAAAGTTAACAATTGCATTTCTTGTGTGAAGCAAATACCTCATAAGGACTTCCATTCTTATTGTATTCCTTGCCTAGGCACAGACCACGACGTCACAGATTGTCGGTTTTGTGCTGGGTTTAATAAACGAACTATCAAACGCCGTTTTGACTTCGCACAACATTACTTTGGTAGGAAATTTAATTACATCATGCCATCGGAGCAGCCGACGTCCGGCATGCATAAAAAACGCAAGGATAAGGACAGGCAGCCTAGGAACAAGCCAGACTCTGAGGCCTCAGCTGTGCCTGTCACCGGTTCTCTGGTTTTCAGTGAGGCACCTACGCAGCCCCTGACGACCGCAGAATTGGAACCCCAGACAGCTGCTGATTCTCAAGCGGAGTGTACTAGGCCGACGCAGCCATCTTCATTAGGCCCTTCCGACAACGGAGCAGAAGGAGACCCCGGTGCAGTGGAAACACCTTCGGTTGCAGAAGGTGTCTTCAGACCGACTACACTCACCATTAAGTCTTATGCTAAGCTTAAAACTCCATTAAAACCAAAAAAGACTATACATCAGTCTACAGTTCAAGGCCCCATGCCTAAGAAACAGATGCTTAAGATGGCTGAAGATCTGATTACCCTAATCAGGGGTTCCCATCTCCATCCAGATAAAAGACCAAGACAAGAGGAGGATTATGCTTCCTCTGACCAGGTTTCAATTTCCTCACATTCTTCTGAGGAACAGGATTACACTTTTCCCCCTTATGAAGACTCTGATGCTGAAGACTCTATCCCCTCAGCATCTCCCCCTGAAGACTACTCCTTTGGGGAAACTTTACATATCATGAGGGAACATTTCCACTGGGAAGGCCAGGACTACTCAGATTCTAAGAAAAGGCTGCGAGAGTTCCTTTTCCTACCCCAGCACAGACCACTTGCTATCCCTCCAGTTTTAGATATTGTGGATGATGTTTACTTGGAGTCTAGTCTAAATCCAGACTCTCTACCTCCTGCTCCAGCCAAACCAGACAGATACTACAGAGTACCTGACTCACACAAATTCCTTTATAAAAGACCTGTGGCTGACCCAGAAACTATTTCCCAGGGTCCCAAGGGGGCTAAAGCTTCTATGGTTAAAAATCCTGTGCCCTCTGAAAGGGATTCCAGAGCCCTAGATAGATGGGGAAAGAAAATATACACCTCAGCAACTCTGGCTATGAGAGCATTAAATTGTCAGTTTCACATGCTGAAATATCAGCAATTCCTAATGTCTCAATTAAAACAAAAAAAATGAGCTCACATAAAGAACAGTCTGAATTCAAGGAAATGCAGGATCTGTTCCATGCAGCTGAATAGGTGGGCAAACATACTTTACAATGTGGATTTGATTCATTGGAAGCTTCCTGTAGAGCAGCTGTTACTGGCTCTGCCATATGTAGACATGCTTGGTTAAGAGAACAAACTCTGCCTTATGTTAAAGCAAAATTATTGGATGCACCTTTACAGCAGGATGTATTATTTGGTGTCAAAGCAGACGAGGTCTTAAAGAAAATGGATGATAAGGCAAAGTCTATGCAGACGGTCAAGGATTTCTTACAGGTACAACCCCCTCGTTTCAGCAGAAATTGGCCAACAAAAAACTGGTCCTTTCCAGCTTCTGACAGATCACAGAGGGGCAAATACAGACGCCCAAGGGGCAGAGGTCGGTCACAAGGTCCTTACAAACCTCGCCAATGGGGTACCGCTACCCAGAAAGGAGGAGAAGACAGACCCCAAGCTAGCAGAAGACCAACACAATGACTCAATCCTCAAACTACGAAGCAAATCTCTCCTGGCAGCTCCCTTGGGAGGAAAATTAGCATTTTTGCAGACAACTGGCACATCATCACAAAAGACAAATGGGTCCTTAACATTGTCTCACAAGGATACATATTCCACTTTCATACCTTACCAAGGAAAAAAGGAATGCCAAACCTGCCACCAACTCAGTGGGCAGAGGCACAAAAACAAATTACAGCTCTCATGGACATGAGGGCCATTCAAGAGGTATCTACACAGGAGCAAGGACAAGGATTTTACTCAAGACTCTTTCTAGTCCCAAGAAAAGACAAAGCATGGAGACCCATTCTGGATCTTTCAATTCCACACACCTATCTGCAAGTACCAAAATTCAAGATGCTAACACTGTAGCAGCTTCTTCCCATGCCGGGCAAGAATGCTTGGCTAGTAATGCTGGACCTCAAGGAGGCATATCTGCATGTCTATCAGACAAAATTGCAGAAGATATCTCCGCTTCATTGCAGGTTCAACACTATCAGTTCTCTGCACTACCCTTTGGCTTATCTACTGCACCCAGGTTCTTCACAAAATGCTTGGCACCAGTAATTGCATACTGCAGACAAAGAGGAATTCAAATATACCCATACCTGGATGACTGCCGTATTCAAGCAGAAAGCAAGGACTTTCTTTTAAAGCATCTGGCATGTCTAACACCTTCTACATTGCCTAGAGTACACAGTAAACGAAAATAAATCAAAACTAGTGCCCTCACAAACCATAATATTCCTGGGTGCCAGCTTGAATACAACGGCCCAGATGGATTATCTCACACCAGACAAGCAACAACAGCTGACTCAATATTTCAAAATAATGGCAACAAAGACCCAACTCCCTGCAAGAAAAATGCTGCAGGCCTTGGGATTCATGGCATCTTGCATACTTCTAATACCATTTGCAAAACTGCATATGAGGAATTTACAGTGGTACCTGAAAAGCGTATGGACTCAGCACAGCCACAGCTTGGAAACAATTATACCACTCATTCCCTGCCTTCAGCAGGAGTTTCTATGGTGGGCACAGGCATGTCACCTCAACAAGGGTCAGCCTTTCACCTTACCCACAGCCAGGCAAACTATGACAACAGATGCATCGGACTATGCCTGGGGAGCACACATGGCAGGACAGTGCATTCAGGGCAAGTGGATTACATATCAAAGACATCTGCATATCAATCAAAAAGAAATGCTAGCAGTGCAGAATGCCCTAACAGCTTTCAAGGACCTCTTACACCCAGGACAACTAATAACAAAGAAGGACAATACCACAGTAATGTGGTACATAAACAAGCAAGGGGGCACACATTCCTACCCTCTATGCAGGCAAGCAATGACCTTGTGGAACACAGCACCATCTTACCAGGTTCAGTTACAAGCACAATTCCTGCCAGGAAAGGAAAACACTTTGGCAGACGACCTAAGCAGAAACATCGTGGATCCACATGAGTGGAAACTAGATCCACAAGTATTTCCAATGATGGCTCAAAAATGGGGACGCCCACACACTGTCAACCCCCAAAACTACCAACTTCAAAAATTTTGCACAAGGACATTCCATCCACAAGCTTGGAAAGTGGACGCCCTCTCATTCAGTTGGAAAAAATCAACAGTGTATGTCTTTCCTCCACTGCCTCTTCTAGCAAAGGTACTGCTGAAAGTCAGATTAGGGAGGCCACAAATGATACTCATTGCACCAGACTGGCCACACCAGCATTGGTATCCAATTCTAAGGAACATGGCTCACGGCCCACCATTGATTTTACCACATATTCCTCACCTGCTCACCCAGCGAGACAATCGGATTCTACACAGCCAGCTCAAGACTTTAAACCTGGCTGCATGGCAGATTACCTAAACAACCAGCCAACTCCTCTATCCAAAGCCGTTATGGATGTCATTCTGGAGGCCAGGAGGCCCAGCACCAGAAAAACCTATTCAGACAAATGGAAAAGATTTTGTTCCTGGAACCAGGCTAAAAGCCAAAATCCCCTTGATCCAAACATTCCTCAGATTCTACAATATTTAACTGAGATATGTTGCACAAAGGACTTTCCTTTTCATCTATTAAGATCCACGCCTCAGCAATTTCAGTTCATTACAACACGGATCCTCCTTTATTCTCACATCCACTCCTAAGACAGTACCTCAGAGGGGCTAAGAACATAAGACCACCCAGGAGAGCACCAACACCTACTTGGGATCTCAACTTTGTTCTGGAAAAGTTTGCACTACCGCCCTTTGAACCAGCTTTTTCAGCTGATTTAAAATTTCTTTCAAAGAAAACTGCCCTGCTACTAGCAATAACCTCCGCTAGAAGAGTCCCAGAGCTACAGGCACTAATGGCAGTGGAGCCTTTCCTCATTTTTCATCAAGATAGATTCTCTCTACGAACTAACCCTACCTTTATGCCAAAGGTGGTATCCAGTGTGGCCCTAAACCAAACCATTCATTTGCCCACCTTTTTCCCAAATCCCCAGAACAAAGGAGAAAGACTCTTGCACTCTTTGGACATTCACAGGCAATTACGTTACTACTTGGATAAAACTAAGGCTTTCAGAAAATCTGACCAGCTCTTTGTAGCCTATGCTGCAGGATCACAAGGAAAAGCTATCTCAAAACAGACCATTTCTAAATGGATAGGACATTGCATACGTTTCTGCTACAAGCATCATGGGAAACCGGTACCTGCTAACATTAGGTCCCACTCCACCAGGGCTACAGCTACATCAGCAGCCTTTCTCAGGGGAGTGCCAACCAAGGATATTCTAGAAGTTGCAACTTGGAGTTCAGTGCACACCTTCACCAAACACTATCACTTGCCCCTTTATTCTAAGACTAGAGCTGGATTTGCCACTGCAGTTTTGCAGGGCCTACTAGCTTCTTCTAATCCTGTTTAACTCCACCACCCATCCTTAGCTTTGGGATTCAACCCAAGTGTGATGACTGCAGCAGGGTAACACGATGAACATCATACAGTTTTGTACCTAAATGTAGATGTTAGAGTGTTCACCCTGCTGCAGTCCAGGTTACCCTCCCTCCGTCCCCTCTGAACTAGCTGAACTTATCTGTGCCACTCTATCCTATAAACCTCTGTGGTGTATTTGCTTATGCCTGAAGGTATTGTTTTATTTTTATATAGCTATATATATATATATATATATATATATATATATATATATATATATATATATATATATATATATATATATATATATATACATACATATACATACATACATACACATGTATATATATATATATATATATATATATATATATATACATATATATATATACATACATACACATATATGTATATGTATATATATATATATATATATATATATATATATATATTGCCTACCTATTGGGGGCACCTGACATCTGGGGCAAGAAAAACTGAAGATAATGGCATCGGATGCCTCTTATATACCCCTGGCGCACTGACGTCAGGGAAGAAGCGACAGCAACCGACGCCAGACCAAGACTTTGGAACTCATGCCGACTGCAGGACCGCCTGACGTCAGGATAAACCCAAGTGTGATGACTGCAGCAGGGTGAACATTCGAACATCTACATTTATGGTAGGTACAATACTGTACTTTCCTTTGTAACTCTAATATTGTTAAATTAGGAGCATTCTTAGTCACAAATAGCTGTCTTTTACTTACTACAACTCTTCCTTGTATTTTCTCATTGTTTGAAATGTTAATAGCTTCACTGTCTGTACTAAATATCAAACACATATCAACAGGTGGTTTATTCAGCATCATTTGTCCTAACTTCAGTGTTTTTCTGGTTTTAATATTGGTTTTGAATGTTCCTCTTCTTTCTACTAGTATATCACTGATCTTAATCTGAAAAGGTTGCTGCAGTAGCCTCTCTCCTGAAAGACAGGCCAGTATTCGTAGTGATTACCACATATTCTTTAGGTAATTCAGCGGGAGTGCAGAAAGGTGTGGCTGAACTGCGATTCATAGATGCCATTTACGCCAGTTTGCAGTGTCCTCAAAAGTAGTTAACAAATGAACAGATAATGAGAATCAGAGTTGCACTTGGCAAAACTACTATCTCCTGTAGGGAGTTTTGCTATTTCTAGGTCAGAATTACTTGTTTTGGCCACGCCAAAACTGCTTGCACCTAAAGGATTATTCGTTATAACTTTGATATTCAAGAAATCCTTGATAGGTTTTTACAGTGGACAGGAACATTTTTGGGCCTTGGTGGGCGTGTTTGACCCCCTTTGGGGCTCTGGATAAATGTGTGGACTTCCTATTCTTGTGGACACCAAAGTATGTATAGCCCTCACTACACTTCTTACGGGGACATTCTAGAGACAGTCTGGGGACACAGTGGGGATATCATAGGCTTCTGCCTTGAAGATACTGAAGGAGCTCCTGGATGATCTCTCTGCATATTTGGATCAGTGCATCTGTTTCTCTGTGTCACCTCAGGCCTAAGCTCTGACTATACATGCTGTTTTGGGTTGGCATATTTCCTTGAGGTACTTAGTGTGAAAGATTGCACCCATATTGCGGTTAGTGTCCCTCCTGGTCCACAGGCTGAGTGGTGCAGCAGTAGGAAGAGCTTCCATTCAGTCAATTTCCAGGTAGTGTGTGATGCGTGGGGGTGCATCACTAAAGCCTCTGCTCAGCATTCTGGCAGTTCACACGATTTCTATATCTGGCACATTAGCTCACTCTTACTGCCTTTTCCTGCATGGTAGGATGCCCAATGGCCATCTTGTTGGTAAGTTGAAAATGTGTTCAAGTATTTAGTTTGTTAAAAGTAATTGCTGTATTTAATCTGTGTTTCTTTTTTTGTCCCACCTCCCCTCTCTTTCTTTCTTTTTTGTAATGGGAAGCCATTGGAGCAGTGGTTTATGACTCTGATTCTGATTTGATGTTGAAATTTTCCTTCATAACTGATTAATCTTGAAATTCTAATAACTTCATTTCAAACTTTATCAATGTGGAATAGGTTGAGACTCCTAAAGTGTAAGAAATTACTAGGTAACTTATTAGTTAGCTGCCATATCGGAAGTTGAGAAAAAAAGTTTAAAATTTGTTGCAGGCAAAGAACAGTTAGGATTGTGAAAGACACTTGGTTTATAGCCATGTGTAGGTGTGGAAAACTGCACTTCAAAAGTAATAGGTAAGGGATGCTAAAAGTAATGTAAAAAGTGCGATTCCTGAAACAGAATCTTGCAGAGTTGTGTAGAATGCACCAGTTCATCTTGATTGCAAAATTCTTTTTTATACTATATTCTTGTTACTACCAGAATGTTTGGGGTAGAACATTCAGTGATAACAAAAATTGGCAACAATGTAGAATTCTTTGCCGGTATGTAGGTAAATAACATTAACAGGGGCGTTATCTGCAGTTTGAGTTTGATGGTTCAAAATGTATGCCCTTTAAGGCTTTAAAACAGTGCTAAATTATACTCCTCATTAGAGATTATTATTATTTCTTAGAATTTACATATGGCAGATAATTGGGCTGCTAGCAAGAAGTTAGACTTGGGACAGCACCCTCTACACATCCATTTTAGATGACTATGTTCTTATTTTAAAGACTCATTCTCAGTAAGTATATCACTGCTGGAATAACCATTTTTGATTGTTTTTCAGCAACATGTATTTAGTTCCCATGTCAGTGTGTTTTAAAAAAAAAAGTTTTTGTTTTTTTTAATATAACTTGTCTATATGTATCCAGACAGCTTTTTCAGTTGTGCATGAATGAAAAGTAAATCTTGCCTTTTTTTTCTTGTAGAAAAAAATATTTTTTCCTTTCCTTAAGGACATATTTGCTTGATGGCTTACTTTTCTACCTTAAACCAGTTGGCCCATTGCTTTTAGTAGAATGGGAGATGGGTATTTCCAGGCTAGGAAGAGCACAGCAGCCCATTCACTCTTGCCCAGGAACCCCCCCCCCCCATAAGCTTTTCATTCCCTGGCAAGAGTAATTTAGCATGGAGTGGAATAGCTTGCTGCTGCTGGAAGTGGACTACTCTCTCCTCATGGGAGCAACCCCCCCCCCCTTATCAACATCTTCTCAAAGTATGTGATTGCTACCTTCATAGGTTGGTACTAGGCTATCGGCCCTAGGAACTATACAAGCCTAGCCAAACAATTCCCAGAGTATTTCTTCCCACAGTATTTACTTCCCTGGACCCCTGTCTAGCAGGGCAACTGACGTGATCCCCAGGGTGAATTTCTTATCTCCCATCCAATGGTCAAGGTTCCTTTTGAAGAGGGCCAAGGAGGTGCTCTGATTGACATGTATGGGCAGTCTATTCCAGAGTATGGAGAGTCTCTGGGTCAGGAACCTATCCCTCCAGCATGTTTTGTTCATTGTGATGACAAGGTTTAGATCCCTGGAGCATGTGGCTCTGCGGGATTGGGATTTCTTTAAGTGGAGCATGTCCAACAGCTCAGGGTTTGACATGGCCTTGTATGTTAAGTAGAGATCGCCTCTGAGTAGTTGATATGCTGCAGAGTATAGCTGGAGTTTTTTAAACGGTCAGCACAGGGCATCTGCTTTAGGCCTGTTATTCTTTTAGTAAGGTATTTCTACGGCCTTCCCAGCTGTTGCAGATGTTTTGTGAGGTACATACCAAACGGGGCGTTGTACAATGTAATGGGTCTAATGAGGGATGAGTACAGTGGGACAATGACCTCCTTTTTTCTGGATGAAAAGCCCTTTGTGATGAGGTGTGCCACATAGAAGGATTTCCAGACTGTTGTGGCAATGTGGTTATCGAAGGTGAGACCACTGTCTACCTCTCCCTAAGTCTCTCATCACACTTTCGGTGTTTAGTGTACTGCCACCTATATGGTAATTCATGGGTACATGTTTTTTCCCAAAGGGGATAACTATACATTTCTTGGCATTAAGCTTGCGCCCATGGCTCTGACACCAAGCATCTGTTTCTGTAAGGCCCTTATGTAGAATATCCACATCATTTGGGGATTTAATAATAGCTCCCAGTTTGCAGTCATCTGCTAACTTTCTTAGCCAGAGTCCCTTACTGTTGTCCTGTACTTCAGAGAAGTAGATGCCAAACAAGAGCGGTCCCAAGACTGAACCCTGAGGTACTCCATTTGTCACTTGTCTGGAGCTGGATTTGGAGTCAGCTACTGTTACAGTGTGGGTTCTGTCAGTAAGCAACCCATCGAGTAACATAGGAATTTATGCCCAGCTTAGTAAGTTTATTTATGATTCCAGAGTGGGGGATGGTGTTGAAGGCCTTGGCGAGGTCCAGATAAGCTGTGTGTGGACTACCTTACCCTCATCCACAGCTCTGGAGACTAATTCGAAGAAGTCAGTCAGGTTCAGGAGACAAGATCGGCCCTTCACGAACCCAAACTGGGTGGGGTCCAGTGTTTGAAGGTTGCCAATGTCTTTGTTTATAAGTTCCATGATAATGCGTTCCGTGCCCTTGCAGATCAGGCTCGTCAGATTGATGGGACAGTAGTTCCCGGGATCCAAAGTGGATCCCCCTTGTGGAGTGGGATAACTATAGCTGTGTGCCTTTCAGTGGGCATGAAGTGTGTGGTGAGGCTATGATTAAACATGACACTTAGCTGAGGTGCCAATTCATTTTGTAGTTCATGTAGTACACAGCCCAGGATGGCATCTGGTCCCTTGGATACTGTATTCTTAGCTTTGGAGAATGCGGTTTCTACCTGTGTGGCCGTGATTACCGGAATTTGGCAATCTTTTGGTATTGAGATGGGCACTTTAAGGGGTGGGGGGGGGGTGAAGTAGGCACTACATCGATTTGCCAGTATATTGGCAATATCCATGGGATCAGTATATTTAATGCCATTCTGTTGTAGCTCAGAGCAGATCTGAGCATTGCCATTTAGATTCTTGACATAACTATAGAACGCCTTGTGGTTGTCTTTGGAATCTTTGGCAGTTTTATTTTAGTAACTAGCTTTGGAGGACTTTATGAGGGATCTCAGCTTCTTACTGAGGCTGGTAAGGGAGTTTTTTGCATCTTGGGATTTTCCTCTTTCCTGCAACAGTTTCTTCCTTCTGTTGTATAGTTTGTTTATGGCAGGGGACCACCAGATTGGCTTCCTTTTTTTGGAGGAGAGCACTTGGTTCTATTTGGGATGGCACGATTTATGCAAGAGTGGATGTGCTTGTACAGTGTCTTAGTGTAGGCTTCAGCAGTCGAAATTTCAGCTCCCGTCTGCATGGATGCCATGACGTTTGTCACTTCTGACTTAAGTAGCATGAAGTTGGCTTTGGAGAAGTTTTTTTTACAGAGGTTTCCTTAATGGGGGGTGGGGGTGGGATGTGGATGTCAAGGGTGATTTGCTTATGGTCAGACCTGACCAATGAGGGAGTGACCACTGGTGTGGAGCATCTATCTCCCATGTTGGTAATGACCAGGTCTAGGAAATTGGAGCCCCTGATGGGACAATTGATTAATTGATCCAGGGCGTTGGAATTTATGAATTCCAAGAACCTTTAGGAAAAGGTGTTGGTACCCGAGTAGTTTTCACAGTTAATGGCAGGGTAGTTGAAATCACCCAGTATTAGGGTGTTTGGTTGTATCTTAATATTTTCCAGTATGTTTAGAAAGGTGTAGTGAGAATCTTGAGGCATAGTGAGGGATCTGTAGCAAGCTACAGTTTGGATTGCAGTCTTACCCTAGTGTTAGTTGCACCTGGAGAATTTCAGATGCATTGTGTTGGGCAACTAGCCTGGAGGTGTGAATATCCTTGGTGAATATGGACACTCCTCCACCTTTAGTGTTTCGGACTTGGTTTGGTGGCCGAAAAGTGTGGTAAGAGTTGTAGCCTGGTATTGGAGTGGTGCTCTCTGGAGTCTTGAACCAGGTCTCAGTTACTGCACAGATATCAATGTTCTCCATTTTTAGGAGTGCCTCAAGAGAGATTGCATTTTGAGGTTTAGACTTCTAGCATTGAGTAGCATTACCTTCAGATTTTGCATGCTTGTATCTGTTACTGTGGTGGTTTTGTTCTTTGAACCTTGCCTAAAAATGGCACTATAGATGTGGCAAGAGCTTTAGCCAGTAACCTGAATCCCAGGGGTGACAGATGCAGACCATCTCTGGCAAAGCATCGTGGTTTGTCGATCATGTCGTCCCAGGCAGACAGATACTGGATCCCCTTTGAATGACACCAGAAGCTTAGCCAATTGTTGGTGTCAATCATTTTGCCCTTATACTGTGGTATAATTCTGGGCGAAGGCAGGATGCTACTCAGGGCTAGGGTCATACCTGCCTGGGCCACATGATCCGAGAGCTCTTTCATGTCTCTCTGTCTTCAATGAGTAAGTATAGCTCTATATGCTGGTTTTCCCTCTGCTACTAATGTGAGTGTGCCATAGTAGGGTGAGGTTGTGTGACTCATTTCTTCACTGGGTAAGTACCTAGTCCTCCCACTAGTCAATCATGTGGCAAACTAGATCTGCCTCTCTTCACCTCAGTGGGCAAGCCTTGCAGCAGCTGCTTACACCCATTCTTCATGGCCTGCTCCTGCAGGCACCAGAGCTTCTAGTTGAATCCTGTTCACCTTCACCATAATTAGGGCTTTATTAGACTATACTACAAAACTGGCTACAATTTTATGACCGTTAAGAAACTTTTTTTTTTTTTACAGACAAAAGGCAAATGTAGGTTTTCAGTTTTTATCTTTTTAAAGGGTAACCTCCTTTGGGCGACAGTGAGGTTTAAGTTAGTTTACTGCTACCTTTATATTTGAAAGGTATTGTTGAAGTTCCAACTGTTTGCCAGAATGAGTCCTCCATTTCCAGAATATTCCATGTTTGACTGTAGTAGTCCTTCCTTAGGTTCTTGGGTACTTACGAAGCTATTGATCTTTGAGGAACTTAAATGTAGCCTTACATTCCTATGTTAATTTTTAGCCCTTATATTTTGCATCCACATAACCCAGAGTCAGGAGGAACAAGGTTATTTTAGGGCATTTACTTGTTCCCCCATCCTGATGGGCATGGGTGCTTAACTAGTAATGAACTTGCAGTTTCCCATTCATTCCCCAAGTTACATTTGAATAAGGTAAGAGAAGTACTTCACTTTGTATGAAGTGGAAGACTGTTCCATAAAAGAGGTAGTCTCTGTGGTACATACCTATTTCTCCAATGTGTGTTGCAAAAGATATTGAGACCCCTTGAGCAGGTGTTAACATTGCCATTGGATTTGCAGTTATGTAATAGATCTGAGTGGTAAAGTTCTGCTGAGGCTCTGTACTTGAGGTAGAAGTCAGTTGCTAGTAGTATGTATGATGCTAAGAAGAGGGATAAGGCTTTGAGACTGTCTGCTTAGATTTTTCTGATTCAGGTCCTTCGTATTTTTAGTGGAAAAAACGTTGTAGTCGCTCCATCTGTGACAAGTGTTTGGATAGGTACATATTAAATGGAGTATTAACTTCATTGATTGGCCTAGTGAGATTTGAGTACAGTAGAATGCAGCAGAGTAATGAAGAAAGTCGTGGTTGCACTAGTGGATGTGTGATGATCAAAAGACAGTTCTACACAGTTCCCCAGTTCCTGATTAGTGGATCACCTTTCAGGTGCATGTTGTCAGTGTGATAGTCACAAGGGGAGTAATTCTTGCCAAAGGATGCAACTATACCTTTCTTGCCGTTCAGTTTTAGTCTATGGTTTTGACACCAGCTATTTGTTTATGAAAAGGTCCTTTTGGAGGATTTTGGTATCCTCTGGGGAGTTTGATACCTCCAGGTGTACAGTTCTCTGCAAACTTGGTCAGCCATAAACCTGTGCTTTGATATCTGAGAAGCAATTGCCAAACAGTAGTGGCTCCAGGAATGAAACTTGGGATACACTGCAAGTAACAGGTCTTTTGGAGAAGGTAGAGCCACCCACCCTAATTTCCTGAGTTCTAGTTTGTTATTCATTGAGTTATATAAGGACTTAAATTTAGCTGGGAGAGTTTTTCCATGATGCCTACATTTGGAATGGTGTTGAAACCCTTTGTAAGGTCTAGATATGAAGTGTGTATTGATTTGTCCTCATCCATTGCTACAATAACCTTCACAAAGAAGTCAGCCAGGTTAAGCAGTTAGGATCTGCCCTTGGCAATTCCAAACTGTTTTAGAGTGAGAGTTTGTAAATTGATCATATCTTTATTAATTCAACAATGATCCTTTCACGGCCATGCAGATGAGGTTTCTGATCTACGATTACCAGAGTCTGTTGATGCCCCATCTTCATGCGAGAGGATGATTTTTTTCTATCCTCCATTCATCTGGCATGAAGTCCATAAGGAGGCTGATATTGAATAACTTCTATAGCTGGTCTGACAAGTCACGTTTCACACTGACCATTAGGCAGCCTAGTATGTTATCTGGCCCCATAGAAATAATGTTCTTGGCCTAGGATAGAGCATTGAGGACTTGTTCTTAGGAGATTTGAGGAGGAGGTGTAGATGCAGGAATGCGATTTGCAAATACAGGAGGAGAGATGTTTGAACTAAATTTGTCCATTTAAAAATTGCATATTTCCTCTGGGTCTGAAAATGTGATATCCTTTAGTATTAACTCTGTGCAATGCTGGGCTTTTTTTCTGAGATTTTTAACATGGTTAAACATGGTTAAAGTAGGCTTTTTGACTGTCCTGGTGGCTGTATTTAACCACTTTGTTTTATTAATTTTGGTTGATGTGAGCATGGACTGAAGTTCCTTGGTAAGTTTAGCAAGAGCATTATTTTCATCTTGACAGTTAAATTTACTTGTGTGTGCAATGGATTTTTTTTAATTGTATAGGTTGTTTATTTTAGGGTCCCTTCACAGGGTTTATTTTTAAATTTGGCATTGTATTTAATTCCAAAGGAGACAGATGCATCGATGAAGTGGTTTAACATGCACATAGAATTTTGCAGTAAAGGATTCTGCATAAGCATTGTAGTTGTCAAGATGGGAGGGGCCTTTGAATTTACTCAGGCCATCAGTTTTAGTAGATTATCCTTGGCATAATCTTTGAATAACAAGGTATTGGAAGATGCTTCCGGCTTCAATCCTTTTTAGCACTTTTATTGAAATGTCATTTACGACATATGCAAACCTAAATGTATATAAAAGAAAACAAACAATGTTAACATGTTCGCAGTTAGGAACATTATATATCAAATACATTTTTTTTAAACAGTTGTCATCAATCCAGCATTATATAAATTGCTCAATTCCTGCCTTTCTTAAAACCTCACTCCTTCTCCAAAATATAATTGTGTATCTCTGTCCATTTTTTCTATGTAGTTTGCTCCAACCCTCTCCTAAAGATCTCAGATGTTTGTGTTACCCTGCTGCAGTTATCACACTTGGGTATCCTGTCGTCAGGCGGTCCCGCAGTCGGCCTGAATTCCAAAGTCTTGGTCCAGCGTCGGTTGCTGTCGCTTTTTCCCTGACGTCAGTGCGCCAGGGGTATATAGGAGGCATCGGATGCCATTTTCTTCAGTCTTTCTTGACGCGGTGCCCGAAGCAGAAGCAGTTCGCAAGTGTCGGTCGGCCGACACCTGAGATTTTTGAATCGAGTTTCAGTCCGAAGTCTTCAATAAAGCTAAGTACCCCATTGGGGAACCTTTTCTTGCCTCAGTCCGATGTCAGAAAAAGTTAACAATTGCATTTCTTGTGGGAAGCAAATACCTCATAAGGACTTAAATTCTTATTGTATTCCTTGCCTAGGCCCAGACCACGACGTCACAGGTTGTCTGTTTTGTGGTAGGTTTAATAAACGAACTATCAAACGCTGTTTTGACTTCGCACGGCATTACTTTGGTAGGAAATTTAATTATATCATGCCGTCGGAGCAGCCGACGACCGGCATGCATAAAAAAATGCAAGGATAAGGACAGGCAGCCTAGGTACAAGCCAGACTCCGAGGCCTCTGCTGGGCCTGTCACCGGTTCTCCGGTTTTCAGTGAGGCGTCTACGCAGCCCCTGACGACTGCAGAATTGGACCCCCAGACAGCTTGGGATTCTCAAGCAGATTGTACTAGGCCGTCACAGCCATTTTCATTAGGCCCTTCCGACACAGGAGGAGAAGGAGATCCTGGTGCAGTCGAAACACCTTCGGTTGCAGAAGGTGTCTTCAGACCGACTACACTCACCATTAAATTTTATGCTAAGCTTAAAACTCCATTAAAACCTAAAAAGACTGTACATCAGTCTCCAGTTCAAGGCCCCATGTCTAAGAAACAGATGCTTAAGATGGGTAAAGATTTGATTACCCTAATCAGGGAATTCACATCCACCTCCAGATAAAAGACCAAGACATGAGGAGGATTTTGCTTCCTCTGACTGGGTTTCAATTTCCTCAGACTCTTCTGAGGAACAGGATTATGCTTTTCCCTTTTATGAAGACTCTGACGCTGAAAACTCTATTCCCTCGGCATCTCCCCCTGAAGACTACTCCTTTGGGGAAACTTTACATACCATGAGGGAACATTTCCACTGGGAAGGCCAGGACTACTCTGATTCTAAGAAAAGGCTCCGAGAGTTCCTTTTACTACCCCAGCACAGACCACTTGCTATCCCTCCAGACATTAGACATTGTGGATGATGTTTACTTGGAGTCTAGTCTAAATCCAGACTCTCTACCTCCTGCTCCAGCCTAACCAGACAGATACTACAGAGTACCTGACTCGCACAAATTCCTTTATAAAAGCCCTGTGGCTGACCCAGAAACAATTTCCCAGGGTCCCAAAGGGGCTAAAGTTTCTATGGATAAAAATCCTGTGCCCTTTGAAAGGGATTCCAGAGCCCTAGATAGATGGGGAAAGAAGATATACACCTCAGCAACTCTGGCTATGAGAGCATTAAATTGTCAATTTCACATGCTGAAATATCAGCAATTCCTAATGTCTCAGTTAAAACAAAAAATGAGCACACATTCTGAACAGTCTGAATTCAAGGAAATGCAGGATCCATTGCATGCAGCTGAACAGGTGGGCAAACATACTTTACAGTGTGGATTTGATTCATTGGAAGCTTCCTGTAGAGCAGCTGTTACTGGGTCTGTCATACGTAGACATGCTTGGTTAAAAGAACAAATCCTACCTGATCATGTTAAAGCAAAATTATTGGATGCACCTTTACAACAGGATGTATTTGGTGTCAAAGCAGAAGAGGTTTTAAAGAAAATGGAGGATAAGGCAAAGTCTATCAGATGGTCAAGGATTTTTTTACAGGTACAACCCCCTCGTTTCAGCAGAAATTGGCCAACAAAAAACTGGTCCTTTCCAGCTTCTGACAGATCGCAGAGGGGCAAATACAGACGCCCAAGGGGCAGAGGTCAAGTCACAAGGCCCTTACAAACCTCGCCAATGGGGTACTGCTACCCAGAAAGGAGGAGAAGACAGGCCCCAAGCTAGCAGAAGACAAACACAATGACTCAACCCTGAAACTACCAAGCAAATCTCTCTTGGCAGCTCCCTTGGGAGGAAAATTAGCACTTTTTGCAGACAACTGGTACATTATCACAAAAGACAAATGGGTCCTAAACATTGTCTCACAAGGATACAGATTCCACCTTCATGCCTTGCGAAGGATAAAAGGAATGCCAAACCTGCCATCAAATCAATGGGCAGAGGCACAGAAACAAATTACAGCTCTCATGGCCATGAGAGCCATTCAACAGGTACCTACACAGGAGCAAGGACAAGGATTTTACTCAAGACTCTTTCTAGTCCCAAGAAAGGACAAAGCATGGAGACCCATTCTGGATCTTTCAACTCTGGACACCCATCTGCAAGTACCAAAATTCAAGATGCTAACACTAGAGCAGCTTCTTCCCATGCTGGGCAAGAATGCTTGGCTAGTAACGTTGGACCTCAAGGAGGCATACCTGCATGTCCCTATCAGACAAAATTGCAGAAGATACCTCCGCTTCATTGCAGGTTCAGCCCATTATCAATTCTCTGCACTGCCCTTTAGCTTATCTACTGTGCCCAGGGTCTTCACAAAATGCCTGGCACCAGTAATTGCATACTGCAGACAGAGGAATTCAAATATACCCATACCTGGATGACTGTCTTATTCAAGCAGAAAGCAAGGACATTCTTTTAAAGCATCTGGCATTTGTCAAACACCTTCTAAGTTGCCTAGGGTACACAGTAAAGGAAAAGAAATCAAAACTAGTGCCCTCACAAAACATAATATTCCTGGGTGCCAGCTTGAATACAACTGCCCAGATGGCTTATCTCACACCAGACAAGCAACAACAGCTGACTCAATACTTCAAAATAATGGCAACAAAGACCCAACTCCCTGCAAGAAAAATTCTGTAGGCCTTGGGATTCATGGCATCTTGCATACTTCTAATACCATTTGCAAAACTGCATATGAGGAATTTACAGTGGTACCTGAAAAGCGTATGGACTCAGCACAGCCACAGCTTGGAAACAATGATACCACTCATTCCCTGCCTACAACAGGAGTTTCTATGGTGAGCACAGGCATGTCACTTCAACAAGGGTCAGCCTTTCACCTTACCCACAGCCAGGCAAACTATGACAACAGATGCATCGGACTATGCCTGGGGAGCACACATGGCAGGGCAGTGCATTCAGGGCAAATGGACTACAGATCAAGGGCATCTGCATATCAATCAAAAAGAAATGCTAGCAGTACAGAATGCTCTAACAGCTTTCAAGGACCTCTTACACCTAGGGCAACTAATAATAAAGACGGACAATACCGCAGTAAATGTGGTACATAAGCAAGGGGGCACACATTCCTACCCTCTATGCAGGCAAGCAATGACCTTGTGGAACACAGCACTGTCTTACCAAGTTCAACTACAACCACAATTCCTTAAACAAAAAGAAAAATAAGTAAACCAAGCAAAACGAGTTTGAGGATCCTTGTTGGCAGAAACCACGCAAATAAGTCCTTAACGCATTTATTTGAAAAAACCAACAGAGCGTTTTCGCCACGGAACACCGTGGCTTCTTCAGAGGGAATAAAAAACAAACGTTAAAACACTCCATTTAAATCGGGTATACCAGGAAGTGACATCTTCCTGTTTCCTGAAAACGGCAGCAAATCTTTAAAACTTGTAAACAGCTTAAAAAAGTTTTTTAAAACATCTTTGGAAATGCGTACAAAGCACCCAAAATTACCATACTCAAGAATATTACAAATTATAAAAACCTAATACAGTTATCGTACAGATGTTCAATGTACGTTGGCTTAACACTAAAAGCCATTGAAAAGTTATCTTAGATAGACTTTGTCCCACTTGGTCGACAATTTTAGCCTTGCCTTACCCTTTAGTATAGATTAGGGATTTGTTGGTTTCCCACTTATTATACATAAGGGGTCAGTGGTCGTTTTATAATTGGGACATATGTATATATTATGGGCTTTATTTAGGTAATGTCCTAAATATATCTATTAGAGTTCATGTAATGAATTTTGCCTTATAGTCACTTGTATGTTTTGTGGCTATATATAATTTATTTATTTAGGCATAAGTTAGGGTTGGTAGTAACTTGTTTTGTAGTTCTGCATATCTATGTACACCTTGTAGGAGATGTTTTTTCTCCTTGTTTGGCTTTTAGTGTTAAGCCAACGTACATTGAACATTTGTACGATAACTGTATTAGGTTTTTATAATTTGTAATATTCTTGAGTATGGTAATTTTGGGTGCTTTGTACGCATTTCCAAAGATGTTTTAAAAAACTTTTTTAAGCTGTTTACAAGTTTTAAAGATTTGCTGCCGTTTTCAGGAAACAGGAAGATGTCACTTCCTGGTATACCTGATTTAAACTGAGTGTTTTAACGTTTGTTTTTTATTACCTCTGAAGAAGTCACGGTGTTCCGTGGCGAAAACGCTCTGTTGGTTTTTTCAAATAAATGCGTTAAGGACTTATTTGCGTGGTTTCTGCCAACAAGGATCCTCAAACTCGTTTTGCTTGGTTTACTTATTTTTCTTTTTGTTTGCGGTTGTGTTTGTGAGGATTCCTGTTTGTTTCGGCAGTTTCCTAGCAAGGTGGCTTTATGGCGAGCGGCAGTGACGTTGCTGACATGGACTTAGCTGTTTTAATAGCAGGGCTGTCTGCCAGGCTTGACCAGATGAACTCGAGGATGGACGATATGCAGGCTACGTTTCGGGCTTCGAGAGAAGGACTTTCTGGTGGTGTCAGGACGACGGGGCTGAGTCAAGGAAGTCTTGACGACTGGATTCCAGCTGCACAGCCGGAACGACGGAACCTTACGGCTACCAATGTTGCCGGTGTAGGAAATAGCCAAGGAGGTATTTTCCCACTCTCCAGTGTTGGTTCTGTGAACGAAGAAGAGGCGGGACGCCCAGCCTCTTATGCAGTAGCGGTTTCAAATGATCGCTCTAACCCCGTTCAACGGACAGTTACAGCAGGATGGGATAATGCTGAAAATGGAACCGCCGGAACCAGCTCTGGGTTACCGGACCTAGGTGGCTGGCTGTTGGACACTACTAATCTTATGTTTGGCCAACAAGGTATGCTAACTGGTACTGTTGCATCTAATGATAACACATGTTTAGCGGATAAACTTAAAATGTTTGACTCCAAACTGCTTAAACTGAAAAAGTTGCAGTTGGAGTCGGCTTATTTTAAACAGTGTATTATTGAAAACTTGGTACCGAAAGGGTTACGAAACAACTTTACGCCATCAGGTTTAATAACTGACCAGGACTTCTCGGTGGACTTAGAAATACTGTTTCAAAAACAAGGTGTTGAACTGTTAGAACTGATTATTAAGCATTATGCATTGCATATGGACTCTTTAATGAATGAAATTAATAACTTGGACAAAGATATTAAAATCGACCTGGACTTTAACAGATATAGATTCGATTATGGACGGATCTTGTCTAGCATTGACACCCTGCTGATAAAGTTGAAGGGAAACAAAAATAAAAAATTGGTTAGGGATAGGGAAGCTTATTTGAAAAAATGTGCCTATCCTAACTTAAAGGGGCTTAGGGATATCCGTCTAGGTGGTACTGGTGATAACCAGACGATAGAAGTAGAAGAAGACATGACTAGGTTGGATGACATAATAGAAGAAGATAATAATGAAGGACATGTTAACCCAGGACCTAGGAGAAGTAATAGAATTAAGGGGTTTGCCAGGGATAAAGGGGGACCTGGTAACTTTCAACACGGACCGAATATCAACAATAAACCAAGTAACCAGAATACAGGTAACAACAATAATTTTTTAGGGCAACGCAGCAGGAAGCCTTATGCGAACAGGAGAAGGAATTAGATGTAATTTTGGTTTCTAATAGGCCAAATAGAGTTGGTCCATCCCCTCCTTTACTGTTGCACACTGACCCACCTGATTTAACCTTAGAAACAGGCTACCCTGCCATTCTTACTGATAAGAATGGCGACTTTAAGATTTGTAATTTTTCTGACATTATTCTAGATGATCAGCTGGTTGAATTACTAGCCTTTGGTAATACCTTTGTTCCGAGTAGGAATGGGAGTATTGCTAAGGAAATCATAGAACTCAAGTGCTTTGTGAGGAAAATGAATCCTAAATTGATGTTCAATCAATCAACCGACAATGAGAACTTAAATGAAGAAGGAAGAATTGCTAGTATATGTACCTTGAAATTAGCTAGCGTGTTTAATCCTCCATTACATTCAACTTTACAACTGTTTGAGAACATTTGTGAAATGGACTTCAGATTTCTAGCTAATAACATTAATGATAGAAGTAGTTTTAAACACTCTAATATCACTAAAGAACAGATGCTATTACTAGATGAGATAAGTCGGTTGCCTGTACGGGTATTAAAACCTGATAAGGGTGGTGGGTTAGTGATATTTCACAATACAACATACAATGAGAAGATGACCTTGTTACTTGAGAGTGATGCTTATACAAAATCTTCAAAGAATGAAGTCAATGGTAGCACCCAGAGAATTAGGGGATATTTTAGGGACCTGTTCCTGACGGGAAAAATTGATATGAACTTGTACAACTATATTGATATCAATTGTTCAAAAATACCCGTCATGTTCGGAATCCCTAAAATTCATAAGAGCATTAACAATCCCCCTATGAGGGCGCTGATTGACGGTAGGTCGTCCATCACCTATCCTTGTTCGAAGCTTATTACACATATACTGGACAAATATATCAAAGGGATTCCTAGTATATGTAAGGATTCGTGGACGTTCCTTGATAGCATTAACTGTATCCCTTATAATAGTGGCAATAATTTTTTAACCATAGATGTCACAGACCTATACACTTCTATACCGCACCAAGAAGCGGTGGAGTGGATTGGGACTATGCTTCAGGGTTTTGGGGCTTCCAAATTGGAAGTTGATCTGGCCACAGAGTTACTGGAAATTGTTTTGACCAGTAACTATTTTACCTTTAATGGTGATTTTTTTCTACAGAAACGGGGTGTGGCGATGGGCTCCCCTTGTGGGGCTGGAGTAGCAAATTATGTTATGGGATACTGGGAGGCTAATATCTTACAGAGGGTCCCTGGCCTTATGGAACCTGTTACATTTTACACCCGGTTCCTGGACGATATGTTCTTGTTGTTCAGGGGCTCGGAAGTAGAAGCTGCAGCTTTTGTGGAAACTATCAACTCAACAACTGAGTTTTTGAAATTCACATTTAAATTTTCAACTAGTGAGATAGACTACCTCGATGTTAAACTAGTGAAGGACACCATTGATCAGGCATTGACGTCAACTGTATATAGGAAATCCACATACTGCAACTCATTCCTGCACTTCACCAGCTTCCATCCGTATAAACAGAAAAGGTCCATCGTGAAAGGACAGCTGGTGAGGGCAGGAAGAATGTGCAGTACGTTGGTGGACTTTACTAAGGAATGTTCCTTACTAAGAGAGATGTTTATTAATCGAGGTTATCCAGATAAAATGCTACTAGAACTTATAGGGGAAGTTGCTCTTAAAAGGAATAATGGTTTTTATAAACCTTTATTATTTCAGCAAAATGTTGTACATATCGACCCCAGTACCAACATAGGTTCAGAAGTGTTTCCTCTTACGAAGGAAGTGAGTCTTACAAGAACATCTAGAGGTGTAGAATGTGATTTTTCCTTGAGTTTTATTACTACTTTTAGTAATAATTCTAAGGGTATTTTGGACATTATACGAAAGAATTGGCATCTTATTTCTTCCAATGCACTGCTGGTTGAAAAACTAGGTAGTGAGCCCAGATTTATCTTTAGAAGATCAAATAACCTCAAGGAACTATTACAAAGGGATGTACCTCAAGGCACATTTCATAAAAGGAGAGGTATGTTTAGATGTGGGTTCTGCAAGTTTTGTAACAATGTCCGTATTGGTGAGACATTTCAGGTCAGGGACAAAAAGTATGACATCAGGTTTACTCTTAACTGTGAGAGTAAATCTATCATTTACATTGCTATGTGTAATTGTTGCCAAGGGTTCTACATTGGGAAAACGGACAGGCGAGTCCGGGACAGAATGTATGAACATTTGTATGCAATCAGGAGCAGTAAAGATGATAACGCATTAGCAAAGCACATAGCCTTGAACCCAGGTCATAGCTTCCAATTCATGGCCATCGACCACGTACCATTAAAGGTTAGGGGTGGCCCCATTTCACTAATTTTGGAAAATCGGGAGCTGGAATGGCAGTTACGTTTAGATGCATTTAGTTACCCCGGGCTGAATAGTAACTGCAATATAGCCCCTGTCCTAAAATTGAAAAGTTATCTTAGATAGACTTTGTCCCACTTGGTCGACAATTTTAGCCTTGCCTTACCCTTTAGTATAGATTAGGGATTTGTTGGTTTCCCAATTATTATACATAAGGGGTCAGTGGTCGTTTTATAATTGGGACATATGTATATATTATGGGCTTTATTTAGGTAATGTCCTAAATATATCTATTAGAGTTCATGTAATGAATTTTGCCTTATAGTCACTTGTATGTTTTGTGGCTATATATAATTTATTTATTTAGGCATAAGTTAGGGTTGGTAGTAACTTGTTTTGTAGTTCTGCATATCTATGTACACCTTGTAGGAGATGTTTTTTCTCCTTGTTTGGCTTTTAGTGTTAAGCCAACGTACATTGAACATCTGTACGATAACTGTATTAGGTTTTTATAATTTGTAATATTCTTGAGTATGGTAATTTTGGGTGCTTTGTACGCATTTCCAAAGATGTTTTAAAAAACTTTTTTAAGCTGTTTACAAGTTTTAAAGATTTGCTGCCGTTTTCAGGAAACAGGAAGACAACCACAATTCCTGCCAGGAAAGAAAAACACATTGGCAGATGACCTAAGCAGAAACATCACGGATCCCCACGAGTGGAAACTAGAACCACAAGTATTTGCAATGATAACTCAAAAATGGGGATGCCCAGACATAGATCTGTTTGTCAACCCCCAAAACTACCAACTTCAAAAATTTTGCACAAGGACATTCCACCCGCAAGCTTGGAAAGTGGACGCCCTCTCATTCAGTTGGAAAACATTAACAGTGTATGCCTTTCCTCCACTGCCTCTTCTAGCAAAGGTACTGCTGAAAGCCAGATTAGAGAGGCCACAAATGATACTCATTACACCAGACTGGCCACGCCAGCAGTGGTATCCAATTCTAAGGAACATGGCACACGGCCCACCATGGATTTTACCACAAATTCCTCACCTGCTCACCCAGCGAGACAATCAGATTCTAAACAGCCAGCTCAAGACTTTAAACCTGGCTGCATGGCAAATTACTTAAACAACCAGCCAACACCTCTATCCAAAGCTGTTATGGATGTCATTCTGGAGGCCAGGAGGCCCAGCACCAGGAAAGCCTATTCAGAAAAATGGAAAAGATTTTGTGACTGGAACCAGGCTAAAGGCCAAAATCCCCTTGATCCAAACATTTCTCAGATTCTACAATATTTAACTGAGATGTTGCACAAAGGACTTTCCTTTTCATCTATTAAGATCCACGCCTCAGCAATTTCAGCTCATTACAACACTGATCCTCCCTTTATTTTCACATCCACTCCTACCACAGTACCTCAGAGGGGCTAAGAACATAAGACCGCCCAGGAGAGCACCAACACCTACTTGGGATCTCAACTTTGTTCTGGAAAAGCTTACACTGCTGCCCTTTGAACCAGCTTTTTCTGCTGATTTAAACTTTCTTTCATGGAAGACTGCCCTGTTGCTAGCAATAACTTCAGCTAGAAGAGCTCAGAGCTACAGGCACTAATGGCAGTGGAGCCTTTCCTTATTTTTTCATCAAGACTGAGTCTCTCTATGAACTAATCCTTCCTTTATGCCAAAGGTGGTATCCAGTGTGGCCCTAAACCAAACCATTCATTTGCCCACCTTTTTCCCCAAAACCCCATAACAAAGGAGAAAGACTCCTGCACTCTTTGGACATTCACAGGCAATTACGTTACTACTTGGATAAAACTAAGGCTTTCAGAAAATCTGACCAGCTCTTTGTAGCCTATGCTACAGGATCACAAGGAAAAGCTATCTCAAAACAGACCAAATGGATAGGACATTGCATACGTTTCTGCTACACGTATCATGGGAAACCGGTACCTGCTAACATTAGGTCCCACTCCACCAGGGCTGCAGCTACATCAACAGCCTTTCTCAGGGGGGTGCCAACCAAGGATATTCTGGAAGCTGCAACTTGGAGTTCAGTGCACACCTTCAAACACGATCACTTACCTCTATATTCTAAGACTAGAGCTGGTTTTGCCACTGCAGTTTTGCAGGGCCTACTAGCTTCTTCTAACCCTGTCTAACTCCACCACCCATCCTTAGCTTTGGGATTCAACCCAAGTGTGATGACTGCAGCAGGGTAACACGATGAACATCGTACAGTTTTGTACCTACCGTAAATGTAGATGTTCGAGTGTTCACCCTGCTGCAGTCCAGGTTACCCTCCCTCCATCCCCTCTGAACTAGCTGGACTTCTCTATACCTTTCTATCCTACACAACCTCTGTGGTGTATTTGCTTGTGCCTGAAGGTATTGTTTTATTTTTATATGTACATTTTTTATAGCAATAAATATATTGCCTACCTATTGGGGGCACCTGACATCTGGGACAAGAAAAACTGAAGAAAATGGCATCAGATGCCTCCTATATACCCCTGGCGCACTGACGTGAGGGAAGAAGTGACAGCAACTGACGCCGGACCAAGACTTTGGAATTCGGGCCGACTGCGGGACCGCCTGACGGCAGGATAACCCAAGTGTGATGACTGCAGCTAACATCTACGTTTATGGTAGGTACAAAACTGTACTTTACAGTTCTTTTTATCTCTGTAAACAATATTCACTACTTCAAGTACAGTTGGTTTAGACTTTGATATTCATTTTCTAATAACTGATTTTTTGGCAGCCACCAGAATTGAGCTTAGTAAGGCCTTATTGTGTCTAAGCAATTTAGATCCTGCGTCCCAGCTCAAAAAATAATTTCCTTGGTTATACCCATTTTCTCACCCAATATTTCTGACAGATTACAATGTAGGGAATTTTTTACAAGTTTGCTAACTCATTACATTTCCAAAACATATGTTCCTAGTTACTGCTTTCTTCTACATCACAGCTCCAACATTTGCCATCTATCTAAGGAAAAAATCTTTTGAGACTGCTTGAGGTATAGAAATACCTATGCAAACATTTCTAAGCAAAAATCCTAAATCTTGTAGATTTTTTTCATATTTGGGAGACATTCTTATGTCCTCCCATTGTTTCCTTCCTTACAATGTAGGGAATTTTTTACAAGTTTGCTAACTCATTACATTTCCAAAACATATGTTCCTAGTTACTGCTTTCTTCTACATCACAGCTCCAACATTTGCCATCTATCTAAGGAAAAAATCTTTGAAGACTGCTTGAGGTATAGAAATACCTATGCAAACATTTCTAAGCAAAAATCCTAAATCTTGTAGATTTTTTTCATATTTGGGAGACATTCTTATGTCCTCCCATTGTTTCCTTCTGAATTGCTTATTCAGTCTCTTTTTCCCAATCTTTTCTAACCTTCTCTGATTCCTTCAGTTGTTGTGCAATTTTTTATATATCCTATTATCTCTCTTTTTTAACAGCAGCTTCTGTTATAGATTGAACTAAAATCTCTACAAGAGCAGGTCTTTCACTTAAGATTCTCCTATCTCATTCTCTCTTCCTTTACTCTATCAGTCACTAATAGGGAATGCAGCCGAAAGAAACCAACAATATAATAGATGAAAGTGGTAACTTGTTGTCATAATGACTACACTAAACATATTATTTTGGAACATGAATGGCCTCACATGAAGACTATTGAATTTTATTAAGAAATGCAGAGTACAAATAGAAGTGTTGCAGGAGACACTTTTGGAAAGAACTGATCATGCAAATTTGATAAAGGATTTCAGGATGGATATTTAGCAGAATATAAGGAACAAAGGAAAAGAGGAGTACTTGTATTAATTGCTAGAGGAGCTCCAGCGGGGGGGGGGGGGGGGCTGGAGAGCGCTGCCAGAGATGGCAGGGTGTTAGGAATGGATAATTGGAGAGGGAAGGGCAGTAGAGTTGGAGGAGGCCTGGGAAACATTTGGACTGCAGGCTGGGAATTGCTTTCCCTTTCAGGAACTGATAGCAGAGTACAGGCTGAGGGAGAGGGTTGGGGGGACCTACACTGGTGTAATTTTTAATTGGGTCTAAAACAGAGGCTGCTGTTGAAGTGAGGTTGATAAGTGGGACATATAGGGAATGGCACAATGGCTGTGGGAGTCAGTTGGAGGGGGTCTGAGGTGACTAGGAAGTGAGACTGGAAGGGCGGTTCATAGGGAAGCAGTGGGATGATGTGTGTGGCTCCCAGGTATGCGGCAAAGTCTGGAGGGTTTGTTTTTTGTTTGCCTGGAGAAACTTGTATGGGTGCTTTTCTGTCCCAAGCAGACTCCAGGGAGTTCTTGCATGTATTATTTTTTTTCTCCTCAAAAGAAAAAAGAAAAAAAATTAGCCTTGTCTTGTTACTACTTTGGTGTCTGTTGTAAAGGAATTTTTCAGATCTGGAAACACCCAAACTCTATAGACTTTCAGCTCCTAAAAGGCAGATGTCCTTGATAACATCATGCATGACTGGAGTGTCATGCCCTGCAAGCATCAAGGGTCCAGACTCCTCTGCGATTTTTGTCTCATCATGGATTGAGTGCACAGTGCCATTGCTACCACTTAGAGTCCAGTGTTGTGGAACAGATTGGGCAAGAGGGCTTTTCCCTTCCGGAGAGTTAGGATTTAAGACCCTGAATTATTTTTCTTCCCCATCCTTGGTTCTTATGTTGCGTTTTAGAGCACAGTGGAGAAACTGATGGAGCATTCTAATTTTAGGTAGTGAAATCTCTGGAGAAAATCATTACGACAGCTTTTCCATTGAATGTATGGCCTGCTGTAGTTTTGACTGCAGCAACAGTATGACGAGGATAGCAACACTGGGAACTTGTCTATTCCAGATGGCATGGCTCAGCCTGTCGTTCATCCTTCATGAAAAAAACTGTCATTATGTTCTAGAGTCTTTTCCTAAAGGAGGTTATATTTGGGCATTCTTTACATATTGAATAAGTGCAGATAAAGCATTGATGACTGTAGCGGAAGACCTTTAATTCCAATAGTTACTTCCCAACATCAGAGAAAGGGCACACAATTGTCACAATCCTTCTTCCTCTGGGGACCACCTGATAAATCTGTAATTCGGCAGATTTTGCAGTATGTAGTTGTCCTGATCACATTTCAAGACTGCCAATGGAAAGCCAGTTTCTCTGAATTTGACCCATCTTGGAGAACCATTACTGAGGTCAAATGGGTTTTCATTGAGTTTTCACGATGCCACTTCTTGGAACTCCACATCTTTCACTGTGGAAAGCTTCCTTAAAAAGTTTGTTTGGTCTTCCCCAGAACTTGTAGAACAGTTCCAGACTCTCTTCCTTGTAGTGGTTGTAGAGCTAAACACCTCCCCTCCTTTGGATGGAGAAAGTTTTCCTATTTTTTCGATTTTCCATGGAAGCCGGGCTGGGATTTCATCCACTTTTGTCTCTTATCAGCTTTGGCAGGCATATATAATATGCACAGTTCTTGGTGATGACTTTCAATGAAGTCATGCCCTTGCTTTAACAAACAATCTAGATTGTGTCACTGGGCATGGTAGATACCTATTGGATTCCATCATTGTCTGGTAACCCCACAGAATATTACTGCACTACACTTTGGGTTAGTGCCATCAGTGCTAGGTGCTGCCATCTAGCCTACTATCTGCTTTAGAGTTTTCACCAACATTTTATCCATTGTGGCAAAACATTGCAAGAAAAGGGTTGTGATCTAATAAGTTAGGTGACTGTAATCTGATGATTTTGTAGAGAGATGTGATTGCAGGTCTTATGTTTGGGACATACCCCAAGTGTGTTCCCTGGGTATTGCTGTAAATTGGGAGAAGTCCTTCTTGGTTCCAGTACAAAGTAACTTCTCCATTAGAGTAGACTTGGCAGACATCATTTCAGATGTTTCCTGAGTATGACAGCAGAAGCGCTGAAAGCTCTTGCCTTGTCTGCATCTCCTTAGCCTGATGTCAGACACCAACTTTTCAAATAATTTGGTTCATCTCCAGATAAAGGTGCTGTAATGGATATTGATTTGTCCGTTGCTAGAGTTTCCCTGCTGTTATGGAAATGTTCCTCATATCCAACCCCAGTTGCCAGTTCCATAAATGGCAGACTATTCCCACTAAATCTCAGAGGAAGGTTTACTTTTTTGACATCAGACCCATTGTACGTTCTGATAATTAATGCTTTACTGGTGATTCGGGGAGCTTATTTAGGGTCTTCGGTGATTAAGGGCAAGTAGAGCTCCTAGTAGCAGGGTTTGCATTTAAACCTTTCTTGAGGAGAGGGCAGTGCATCTCAGGAAGTTAAAATTAGACCCTTTCTAAGTTCAGACAGACAGGGCTTGTTGTGATAAGTACACAAAACAATTTATGTGAACTGTAGGTGTGACCGAGGGGCCACTGAATGCAGCATTAATCTCACTTTTTTTTTATACCCCATAGAGGTGGTTATTGTAGTGGTTTCTCTGTCCTGGAGTTTAGAATCAGGTAGAGGGTGTGTTATGTAAAGGTGGTGGTCTAAGCATGTGGTGCCCCAGAAATGTATCTTTTTTTCTTTTTATAAACCAACAAATTCCAAGACCCGCGGTGGTGGTGCTGCGGTAGCGTTGTCACCCCACAGTAAGATGCTGTCTGGTTCGATTCTCAGCTAGAGCGTCTTCTGCATGGAGACATGCGTGAATGGGCATACCTTCGTTGAAGGTTGTGCGTCAGGGCTGGTAACTCGGCACGTAAAAATCAACTACCAATCATTAGCGGACCGGAGTTCCGCTGTGGCGACCCCTAACTGGGAAAAGCCGAAAGACACAAGAATAATCCAACAAATTCCACTGTAGAAGTCCAATAAAGGGTACGAGTTGGAGGAATAAAGGTTTATTGTCATTTCTCATTTTGAGTTGTGGACTGTCATCTCTCATTTTGAGTTGTGTTTTCTTTTTATAAACCCTTATCATTAAATCACTTTGTAAACAGTGACGCAAGTACACGTCCATTAATGGAACAGAAAACAAACCATAGTAATTTTTTATGCAGTATACATAAATGTTTTGGTTTTAACGCTTATCATTCTAACATTGCTCAGTTCCTGTCTTCCCTTTAACCTCAACACTGTTTCTGAACAGTATTCTGCATGTATTGTTCCCACAAATTCCATTTATTTCTATGTAATTTGCTCCTTCACTTTTCTAAAGCCCCACCTCTGGTTCTTTTATCTCCTTTACAATATTCATTCTTTCAGTTACAGTTGCTTTAGATTTTGATTACCATTTTCTAATGTATATATATTTTTTTGCAGCCAATGCCATTAAAAGTGGTAAGGCCTTACTCTGTTTAGGCAATTCAGGTCCTATGTTCCAACTCAAAATTATCAGAAACATTTCCTTAGTTTAAAATGATTTGCTCTCCCAAAATTTTTGACAAAGTACTCTTTAAAGAGTTTTCAGAATCTGTCAACTCAAAATATGTTCTAAGCTAAGAGAATATCAAAAGTAATTCCAACATTGATAGATATGGATCAGTGCGGTTTTGTAGAGGTTAGGCAAACATTTGACAATATTAACAGAACATTGATCTAGAGGGAAGCAGAATGTTAGAAATTACCACATTGTTGGTGGTCTTGATGCAGCGAAAGCATTTGCCAGAGTAAGCTGGGACTTTGTGACCAGAGCAATGGAAGCATTTCCATTTCTTGGAAAAATATAAGGTTGATTAGAAGGATATATGAGGGATTGGAGGTGAAAATTAAAGTGGGTGGGGGTCCTCTCTGATAATTTCTGTTTGAGCAGAGGAACCAGGCAGAGGTGTGTCCTCTTTCCCTTTATTTGCATTATATGTAGAACCATTGCCAAAGAAAATGAGGGACTCAGAAATGCAAGGATATAATTGATATGGTAGTCAAGAAAAGCTGCCTCTATTTGCAGATGATATTATTTTATACTTGACAAAAACAGGAGGAGACATTAGTGTTATGGAACATTTTGAGGCTGCTTCAAATCTTTTCAGGATACAAAATTAATGCTAAACAAAGGGAATAGCAGTAATTTATGTACCCACATTAATTGGTTCAGCAATATCCATATTTGTGGAGACATGATAAAATGAAGTATTTGAGTATGGATTAAAAATGATTCTAGTGTGGCAGCTAAGGATATGTGGGAAGAGACTAAAAAGATAATGCAAAAACTGAGAATATAGAAGCTTTGTTGTATGGATAACGAATAGTAAGATAAAAGCAATTAAAATGTTTTAGTCCATTAGTCTTGTATGCAGGTCAGGCATATTTTTATCATTCAGAGAAGAAGTTGTGGATAGTAATTAATAAAGAGCTGAAGGACTTTATCTGGGAGGGGAAGATGGCAAGAATCAAGTAGGATGAGCTGATTCTTCCAGTAGAACAGGATGGATTGAGATGACCTGATTTGAAGGGGTATTTCAGAGCTACAGTTAAGGCTCCTATACGTAGCAAAAGCAGAAAACTATAATTCAAAGTGGAAAAGGATGATGATGAAATGGGGGGGGGGGCTCAAGAAACAAGAAGAGACTGGGATTTTGGGTAGTGTTGTCTCCTCACAGCAAGAGGTTCTCCGGTTCAGTTCTTGGCTGGGGGGGTGTCTTCTGTGCAGAGTCTGCATGACCTGCGTGGGTTTTCTCCAGGTGCTTTGGTTTCCTCCCACATTCCAAACACATCCGTCTGGAACATTTCTCCCCGGACCTCCCCTGAAAATGGGCTCTGTCCTAGTCAGACTTTCCCGGTAAACAAATGACAGATATATTTTGGATGCAGGCCTTTAAGGAGAAAAACAGTAATCCTACAGAATTTTATATCTGTAAAGTAGCAGAAAGTATCCTAAGAATTAAGCTAACATGGGAATGGAGAAAAGAGATTCTCCCAATTGGGATGACTGCAATTAGGGGTCTAGACAATAGGCAAGGGGGGGGGGGCTGGAATTTGTTTGAGAAAACGGGCAAAGGAACCAAAGTATTGGGAACAAATAACTAGTGAGGGAAAGATGATAGACTATGAAGATGCCAATAACTTATTTTGGACTGCAGGTTTGAGATTGCCTTCCCTATCAAGGATTGATAGAGTATAGGCGAAGAGAAAGAAATTGGGGGAGGGTGGTCCTAAACGAAAGACCAGTACTGGTAGAGTTTTTAATAGAATCTAGAAGAGATGCTGCCATTAAAAAGGAATAATTAGTAAAGCATATGAACTGTTACATGAGAACTATAAGAATCCATCAGAGGAGGTTATAAAGGATTGGGAAAAGAGACTGGTAAGCAATTCACAAAGAAGTAATAGGAGGATATAAATATGCCTCCCAAATACGCAACAAAATCTAGAAGGTTTTTGATTTTTGCCTGGAAGATATTTTTATACCCCAAGAAGACTCCACAGAATTTTTCCTCGGGTAGACAGCAAATGTTGGAGGTGTGACGTGGAAGAAAGATGCAGTTGGGAACATATTTTCTGAGTGGAGTGATTTGGTGGACTTTAAGGATTCCCTGCGGGATGCATGGTCAGAGATGCTGGTTGGGCAGATTAGTGCGACAAGGAGATGATTTTTCTGAGCTTTGGTGCAGAATCTGAATTGCCTAGACATGGCAAGGCCTTGGTGTCTCCTTACGGTGGCTGCCTAAAAAGCAGTTATTCGAAAATGGAAATCAAAATCTAAACCAACTGTACTAGAAGTAGTAACTATAGTGACAGAGATAAAACCACTGGAGTTGAGATCTTTAAAGAAAGGCTAGGAGCAAACTACAGTGGAAAAAATGGGAATTGTGGAAACAGTACATACGGGGAGGAAGGAAGTTTAAAAGAAGGCAGGACTTAAGTGAACTATGTAATGTTTGATTGAAAATGATTGGGTAGCTAATAAGTGTATAATGTTTGCAACTAGGATTGTATCAGTGTGGTTTGTTTTCATTTATATAAATGTATGAATGCCTGTGTCATAAATGATGGTTTAATAAAGATGTTTCTTGTTTAAAAGAAAAGGCAGGAATTTAATAATTTATATAATGTTGCTTAGGTTATATGATGTATAGCAGTATATGTGTGAAGTGTAATGTCTGTAAACGTGAACTTCATACATTTTGATTACTTTTGTATAAATGTAAATTTGCCTAAGTCACAAGTGATAATTCAATAAAGGTGTTTAAAAAAATGTTCCAAGTTACCTCTCACTTTCTCATAACTCAAATATTTGCTGTCTACCTGTGGAAAAATTCTGTGACATCTGCTTGAGGTATAAAAATAACCATGCAAACACTTCCAAGGAAAAAAATCCTAAAACTTCTGGACTTTATTGCATACATGGAAGCCATACAGATGTCATTTCATTATTTCTTTGTAAATTGCTTTTCTATTCCCTTTCCAATCTTTTCTAACTTCTTCTTATTGATTTTTATTATTATGCAATATTTTATGTCCTACACATTATCCCTTTTTTAACAGCAGTTTCTGTCTGGTTTCAGCTAAAATGTCTGACAGTGTTGGTCTTTCCCATAGCATTTCCATATATCCCTTTCTCTTTGTCTGTACTCTAGTCAGTCCCTGGTAGGGAAGGCAATCTCTAATATGTACCTCAAACTTCTGCTTGGGTTCATGTCACTTCATTGCCTTTCTCTCCATCTAATTGTTTGCTCCCAATATCTAGGTTCCTTCCTTTGCTGATTTCTTCCACTAAATGCCAGCCACCTATTGCCAGTTTTCAATACTCCTGATTGCAGTCATCCTCACTGGTAAAATCTCAGTGCTCCATTTCATTGTTAGTTTATTTCTTAGACTGCTTTATAAATATTACATTCTGTATGGTGGCTGGTGTTCTTAGGGACCTGCATCCAAAATTTGACCGTCTCCTTATTTCTCAAACTCCCTCCCTGTTTCATTGTCATCCCTTTCCATTTGATTTATAATCTTGACCCATGGGTATTTAGCTTTGAAGTATATCTTCAAATCAGGTAATCCTAAACCATCTTATTCTAATGATAGAATCAACTTATCCCTCTTTACTGTTGCCTTCTTTCCCTCCCAAGTAAGTTCTTTAAACTCTTATCAACCACCACATGTCATTTCCCCATAAATATGGGTATTGCTGAACTATTTCATTTCTTGTTGCATTGTTTCAAGTCTTTTCAGGATATAAAATTAATGAAGATGATACAGAAGCTATAGCATTAAGCTGTCTGTAATGCTCTATAATGTTTGTGTCCTTTTTTTTTGGATTTGTCAAGAACAAAAATAGTATAATCTGCAAGTAAAGCTAACTTTTCTTGATTACTTGAGTCCCTTATTTCTTTGTCAAGATCTTTATATACAAAAGAAATAAAGGGAGAAGAGGACACCTCTGCCTGTTTGTATTCAAGCATAGCTTGTCAGAGGGGAAACCTCCCACTTCAGTTCTTGCCTCTGACAATTCATATGTCATCCTAATTAACTGTATTATTTTATAAAGGAATACAAATACTTTCATTGTCCTACTCCTAAAATTCCAGTTGCTTTGGCCGGCTAACAACTTGGTTATATTCAACTGGACGTATAAGAGAATGTAAGTACCTTTATCTGCACTTTAAAAAAAAAAAAAAAAAATACGGTATTTAATTTGATTTAAACTGTGTTGAAGGAATTTTAACTGAACTGGCAGATTTTCTGCTCTTTAGTAACTTGAACAGAAGCTAGTGTTTGCTGAATGTTGTTATTTGCTAGTAATTACAGGTGTGGGGGTAGCCACATTCTTTGATTTCCTGTCCTTGCCTAGTTAAGTGGTGCATTGTGAAATATTTTCTGCTTAAAAACCTTAGCTTTGGCCAGCTAACAACTTGGTTATATTCAACTGGACGTATAAGAGAATTTAAGTACCTTTATCTGCACTTTTTTTTTTAAAAAAATACAGTATTTAATTTGATTTAAACTGTGTTGAAGGAATTTTAACTGAACTGGCAGTTTTTCTGCTCTTCTGCTCTTTAGTAACTTGAACAGAAGCTAGTGTTTGCTGAATTTTGTTATTTGCTAGTAATTACAGGTGTGGGGGTAGCCACATTCTTTGATTTCCTGTCCTTGCCTAGTTAAGTGGTTCATTGTGAAGTATTTTCTGCTTAAAAACCTCAGCTTTGGCCGGCTAACAACTTGGTTATATTCAACTGGACGTATAAGAGAATTTAAGTACCTTTATCTGCACTTTTTTAAAAAATATATATATATACGGTATTTAATTTGATTTAAACTGTGTTGAAGGAATTTTAACTGAACTGGCAGTTTTTCTGCTCTTCTGCTCTTTAGTAACTTGAACAGAAGCTAGTGTTTGCTAAATTTTGTTATTTGCTAGTAATTACAGGTGTGTGGGTAGCCACATTCTTTGATTTCCTGTCCTTGCCTAGTTAAGTGGTGCATTGTGAAGTATTTTCTGCTTAAAAACCTCAGCTTTGGCCGGCTAACAGCTTGGTTATATTCAACTGGACGTATAAGAGAATTTAAGTACCTTTATCTGCACTTAAAAAAAAAAAAATACGGTATTTAATTTGATTTAAACTGTGTTGAAGGAATTTTAACTGAACTGGCAGTTTTTCTGCTCTTCTGCTATTTAGTAACTTGAACAGAAGCTAGTGTTTGCTAAATTTTGTTATTTGCTAGTAATTACAGGTGTGGGGGTAGCCACATTCTTTGATTTCCTGTCCTTGCCTAGTTAAGTGGTGCATTGTGAAATATTTTCTGCTTAAAAACCTCAGTTTTGGCCGGCTAACAACTTGGTTATATTCAACTGGACGTATAAGAGAATTTAAGTACCTTTATCTGCACTTAAAAAAAAAAAAAATACGGTATTTAATTTGATTTAAACTGTGTTGAAGGAATTTTAACTGAACTGGCAGTTTTTCTGCTCTTCTGCTCTTTAGTAACTTGAACAGAAGCTAGTGTTTGCTGAATTTTGTTATTTGCTAGTAATTACAGGTGTGGGGGTAGCCACATTCTTTGATTTCCTGTCCTTGCCTAGTTAAGTGGTGCATTGTGAAGTATTTTCTGCTTAAAAACCTCAGTTTTGGCCGGCTAACAACTTGGTTATATTCAACTGGACGTATAAGAGAATTTAAGTACCTTTGTCTGCACTTTTTAAAAAAAAAAAAAATACGGTATTTAATTTGATTTAAACTGTGTTGAAGGAATTTTAACTGAACTGGCAGTTTTTCTGCTCTTCTGCTCTTTAGTAACTTGAACAGAAGCTAGTGTTTGCTAAATTTTGTTATTTGCTAGTAATTACAGGTGTGGGGGTAGCCACATTCTTTGATTTCCTGTCTTTGCCTAGTTAAGTGGTGCATTGTGAAGTATTTTCTGCTTAAAAACCTCAGTTTTGGCCGGCTAACAACTTGGTTATATTCAACTGGATGTATAAGAGAATTTAAGTACCTTTATCTGCACTTTAAAAAAAAAAAAAAAAAAATACGGTATTTAATTTGATTTAAACTGTGTTGAAGGAATTTTAACTGAACTGGCAGTTTTTCTGCTCTTCTGCTCTTTAGTAACTTGAACAGAAGCTAGTGTTTGCTGAATTTTGTTATTTGCTAGTAATTACAGGTGTGGGGGTAGCCACATTCTTTGATTTCCTGTCCTTGCCTAGTTAAGTGGTGCATTGTGAAGTATTTTCTGCTTAAAAACCTCAGTTTTGGCCGGCTAACAACTTGGTTATATTCAACTGGACGTATAAGAGAATTTAAGTACCTTTATCTGCACTTTAAAAAAAAAAAAAAAAAAAATACGGTATTTAATTTGATTTAAACTGTGTTGAAGGAATTTTAACTGAACTGGCAGATGTTCTTCATCTCACATTGCTGCAGTCCTTACATATGGGTAGTCCGCTGTCCTCGGTCGGCCCGAATACCAAAGTATTAGGCTGACGTCGGTCAAGGCGCTTAAAACTGACATCAGGACGTCAGGGTACAAAAGCGCATGACCAACGTAATTTCCTCAGTCTTTTTTGTCGCATGGTCCGATGCAGAAGCAGCGTTGCAAGTGCCGTTCGGCGTTCTGAAATTTTTCGAATTCGGAGTTTCAGACCGAATCCAAGTTGGCTAAGTACCCGTTAGAATATTTTGTTTTTCTTGCCTCAGTGTTTTACGGATGTCAGAAAAAGTGAATAACTGTATTTCTTGTGGGAAACAGATACCGCATAGGGATTATCATTCTTTGTGTATTCCTTGTTTGGGGCCTGAGCACGACGTTGTTGGGTGTCGCTTTTGTGCTAGGTTCAATAAACGCACTATTAAGCGAAGGTTAGATTGTGCTAGGCTGGTCTTTGGGAAGCGGTGCAATTATAATATGCCGTCGGATTCTCAGGCGCCCGCTTCTGCGAAGAAGCGCAAAGACAAAGCAGTTAAACCCAGGCAAGATGAGTCGTCCGTTCCGGACGCCGGTTCTTTAGAGGCTTCAGTGGAGCCGGTGGTTCCGACGGAGACTTCTCAGGAGTCCCAGGGGGAAACTTTAATTTTGCAGGAGGTGGTCTCTCAGGAGGCAGGTCAGGCTGAAGGGGCTTCTCAAGTTACTGTACTCCCCTCCCTTCCTAGGGTGGTTAGGCCTTCTCCTTCTGTTTCCAAGGCTTCTCCCAGAGGCAGGCCAGTTTTAGCTTCTGTTGGTGTCGCTCCTAGTTCAGCAGGGTCTGTGCCTAAGAAGCACATGCTTAAAATGGCAGAAGATTTGATTACTCTGATTAGAGGTTCTTTGCCCCCTCCTGATAAGAGGCCTAGGGTGGAGCCAGAGTTGGGAAGTTTTGAGCAGGCTTCGGATGTTTCAGAGTCTTCAGCTGAAGACCTGCAGGAGTACTCTCCTTATTCTGATTCTGATGCAGATGATTCCACTCCTTCTGCTTCTCCTCCAGAGGATTTTTCCTCTTCAGAGACACTTCATTCTATGAGGGAGCATTTTAAGTGGGAAGGTCAGCACTTCTCTGATTCTCGGAAAAGGCTTAGGGAATTTTTGCTGTTACCCCAGCATAGGCCCTTAGCTATACCCCCTGTTCTGGATGTTGTGGAAGATGTGTTTGCAGAGGCTTCACTTAATCCTGATTCTCTGCCTCCTGCTCCTGTTAAACCGGATAGGTATTACAGGGTGCCTGAGGCTCATAAATATCTTTATAAGAGTCCTAGGGCGGACCCAGAAACTATTAGTCAGGGACCTAAGGGTGTCAAGGCCTCTGTTGTAAAAAATCCGGTTCTTCTAGATAAAGAAGCCAGAGCTTTGGATAGATGGGGAAAAAAGGTCTATACATCTTCTACTTTAGCTATGAGGACTTTGAATTGCCAGTTTCATATGTTGAAATATCAAAACTTTCTTCTTTCTCAATTGAAGTCTAAGGTGGATGCTCTGGCGGAAGGCATTGAGTGTAAAGAATTACAAGATTTGGTGCATGTCTCTGAACAGGTGGGTAAGCATTCATTACAGTGTGGTTTTGATGCTGTGCCTTGTCTTGGGTGGCTGCCACTGGCTCAGTTCTTCGCAGGCACGCCTGGCTGAAGGATCAGAATTTATCTGACCATGTTAAGACAAGGATTTTGGATGCTCCTTTGCAGTCTGATGTGTTGTTTGGTTCACCTGTGGAGTCAGTCTTGAAGAAAATGGAAGACAAGGCTAAGTCTATGCAGACTGTTAAAGATTTTTTGCAAGTTCAGCCTCCGAAGTTTAGTAGGAATTGGCCTGCTAAGGGGTGGACGTATCCTTCTTATGATTCTCAGTCTAGGGGTAGATCTAGATGTGGTAGGGGCAGAGCTCAGGGTTCTTTCAGGCCTAGAACAGGGAGTTCACCTGCACAATCTTTGGGTGAGGGCAGGGGCCAGTCCTTTCGTAAACAGGCCCAATGACCTACTTTTTCAGCTGCCAGATCCTTCTTGCCTGGCAGCACCTTTGGGAGGAAGGTTAGCACTCTTCAAGGAAAATTGGATGTTGATTACCCAGGACAAATGGGTATTGGATATCATACACCAGGGTTACAAGTTTTATTTCCATACCTTGCCTCCTTTCAAAGGCATGCCGGACGTTCCTCCTCAGCAAAGACTAGAGGCTCACAAACAAATTTCTCTACTACTTCAAATAGGGGCCATACAATCGGTCCCTCTGCCAGAAGTGGGCCTAGGATTTTATTCTCGCCTGTTTCTAGTACCAAAGAAAGGAAACACGTGGAGGCCAATTTTGGATTTATCTATCCTCAACACATATCTGGACATTCCCAAGTTCAAAATGTTGACGTTACATCAGCTTTTACCTCTGCTGGGCAAAGATCACTGGATGGTGACTCTGGATCTCAAGGAGGCTTACCTTCATGTTCCTATCAGGCCCAGTTGCAGGAAGTATCTGCGTTTTCGCCTGGGACTTCACATTATCAGTTCTCTGCATTGCCCTTTGGCTTATCTACTGCGCCCAGAGTGTTCACGAAGGTTCTGGCTCCAGTGGTAGCTTTCTTCAGGCTAAGAGGAATACAAATCTATCCTTATTTGGACGATTGCCTGATTCTGGCCCAAGAAAGGGACGAACTTCTTCATCATCTACAGTATGTGATGGCAGTGTTAAGATGCCTGGGGTATTCTGTGAACGAAATAAAGTCCAGTCTACTACCCTCTCAGGACATGTGCTTTCTGGGTGTGAGACTGAATACAGCATCCCAGATGGCCTTTTTGACCCCGGACAAACAAAATAATCTTTCTCTTTACTTCCACCAATTGTCTCGTCAGTCCAGGCTGACTGCAAGGACAGTCCTTCAAGCCTTGGGGTTCATGGCATCTTGTATTCTGGTACTTCCCAATGCCAAACTGCATATGAGGAAGCTACAATGGTATCTCAAGAATGTATGGACACAGCACTGCCAAGATTTGGACACTGTCATTCAGATAATACCTTGCATTCAAAAGGAGTTTTTGTGGTGGGCTCAGGAATGTCACCTAAACAAGGGACTCTCTGTGACCCGGCCAGAGGCGAGTCAGATTTTAACGAAAGATGCCTCAGACAAAGCTTGGGGAGCTCATCTAAATGGAAAATGGGTACAAGACACGTGGCCTGCCAGACTTCAACATCTACATATCAACTTGAAGGAGATGTTAGCAGTCCAATTTGCATTGATAGCTTTCAAGGATTTACTTCTTCCAGGGCAGGTGTTGATTCAAACAGACAACACAACTGTCATGTGGTACATCAACAAGCAAGGGGGAACGAATTCTTATCCTCTATGCAGACAAGCAATGATTTTGTGGGAGACTGCTCTCAGTTTACAGCTAAATCTTCAGGCAAGGTTTCTGCCAGGAGCACAGAACTCCTTAGCAGATGTGTTGAGCAGACAAATTATGGATCCCCACGAGTGGAAATTGGATCCTCATGTATTTCAGAGATTGACAGTGTTATGGGGAACTCCAGACATAGATCTGTTCGCTTCTCCACTAAATTACCAGCTGCCAAAGTTTTGCACAAAAGGTTTCATCCCACAGCTTGGAAAGTGGATGCTCTCTCATTCAATTGGAGCAATCTTCACGTGTATGCCTTTCCACCTCTGCCTCTCCTCCCAAAGGTACTCCTGAAGGTCAGACAGGACAAGCCAAACATGATTTTAATAGCTCCAGATTGGCCTCGACAGCACTGGTACCCATTACTGAGAAGTCTGGTACGGGAGCCTCCATGGCCTTTGCCTTCGATTCCTCACCTGCTGTCTCAGGAGAACAGTCATTTACTCAATGTCAAACTTCATTCTCTACATCTGACAGCCTGGCATATTCTGTTTTAAACCCTGGAGGGTTTCAGCTTCCTCAACAAGTTTTGAATGTTATTTTGGAGGCCAGAAGGCCTAGTACAAGGAAAGTTTACGCAGATAAATGGAGGAGATTTTTATTTTGGAGTACAGCAAAGGACTTTGATGTTTCTAAACCTAATTTAAGTGTTGCTCTTCAATACCTTACTGAGTTGTTGGACAAAGGTTTGTCCTTCTCCTCTATAAAGGTGCATGCTGCAGCAATTTCTGCTCACTATGACTGTGACCCACCATTATTTTCTCAGCCTTTGTTTAAGCAATTCCTTAGAGGGGCAAAGAATATAAGATCCCCACGTAGAGCTCCTACTCCTGCTTGGGATCTCAATTTTGTGTTGGAGAAACTCACTCTACAACCTTTTGAGCCTGCAGCATCTGCAGAGTTGAAATATTTATCATGGAAGACTGCTTTTTTGTTGGCCATTACCTCTGCGAGAAGGGTTTCTGAATTACAGGCCCTTATGGCAGTTGAGCCTTTCTTAATTTTCCATAAGGATAGGGTGTCTTTGCGTACTAACCCTTCTTTTATGCCTAAAGTGGTTTCTAGTGTGGCTTTAAACCAAACTATTCATTTGCCTACTTTTTATGCAAACCCCAAAATAAAGGGGAAAGGATTTTGCACACTTTGGATATACACAGACAGTTGCGATATTATTTGAGCAGAACTAAAGGGTTCAGGCAGTCTCAGCAGTTGTTTGTTTCTTTTGCTTTTGGTTCTCAGGGCAAACCTGTTTCAAAACAAACTATTTCTAAGTGGATTGGTTTTTGTATTGCTTTCTGTTATTCCCATCATGGTAAGGAGATTCCAGCTGGGATTAGGCCTCATTCCACTAGGGCTACTGCCACTTCTACAGCTTTTTTAAGGGGGGTGGCTACTAAAGATATTTTGGAAGCAGCTACTTGGAGTTCAGTGCATACCTTCTCTAAGCATTACCACCTTCCACTTTACTCTAAATCTAGGGCTGGATTTGCCACTGCTATTTTACAGGGCATTTTGGCAGCTCCTAATACTTTATAGTTTTGCCATCCTCCCTTACCTCTGCTTTGGGATTCTACCCATATGTAAGGACTGCAGCAATGTGAGATGAAGAACATAGTACAGTTTTGTACCTACCATAAATGTAGATGTTCGAAGATCCACATTGCTGCAGTCCAATTTACCCTCCCTCCTTCCCCTCTGTTGTTGAAGGTGGTGCGGTGGTTTGTGTTGTACATATTGTAAATATGGTTAGTGCACGGGTGGTTGGTTAGTTTTGCTGGTTTTTGGCTTTGGCCTTTCTTGTTAGGGCCCTCTGACATCTGGGGCAAGAAAAGACTGAGGAAATGACGTCGGTCATGCGCTTTTGTACCCGGACGTCCTGATGTCAGTTTTAAGCGCCTTGACCGACGTCAGCCTAATACTTTGGTATTCGGGCCGACCGAGGACAGCGGACTACCCATATGTAAGGACTGCAGCAATGTGGATCTTCGAACATCTACATTTATGGTAGGTACAAAACTGTACTTTTTTCTGCTCTTCTGCTCTTTAGTAACTTGAACAGAAGCTAGTGTTTGCTGAATTTTGTTATTTGCTAGTAATTACAGGTGTGGGGGTAGCCACATTCTTTGATTTCCTGTCCTTGCCTAGTTAAGTGGTGCATTGTGAAGTATTTTCTGCTTAAAAACCTCAGCTTTGGCCGGCTAACAACTTGGTTATATTCAACTGGACGTATAAGAGAATTTAAGTACCTTTATCTGCACTTTAAAAAAAAAAAAAATACGGTATTTAATTTGATTTAAACTGTGTTGAAGGAATTTTAACTGAACTGGCAGTTTTTCTGCTCTTCTGCCCTTTAGTAACTTGAACAGAAGCTAGTGTTTGCTAAATTTTGTTATTTACTAGTAATTACAGGTGTGGGGGTAGCCACATTCTTGGATTTCCTGTCCTTGCCTAGTTAAGTGGTGCATTGTGAAGTATTTTCTGCTTAAAAACCTCAGTTTTGGCCGGCTAACAACTTGGTTATATTCAACTGGACGTATAAGAGAATTTAAGTACCTTTATCTGCACTTTAAAAAAAAAAAAAAAAAAATACGGTATTTAATTTGATTTAAACTGTGTTGAAGGAATTTTAACTGAACTGGCAGTTTTTCTGCTCTTCAGTTATTTCCACCCACCCTCCCTGTTTTTGTTTTGGTGTTAATCTTAGTGGCCTTGAAACTGCCCGCCCCTCAGCCTGCCTCTGGGCTCATCTCATTTGCTCACTCAACTGAGTGCAGTGAGATCATATTCTGATTTCAGGCACTCCTACTGTGTACAAAGAGAGCATCTGGGAAACGGACAAAAAAAAATTAAGCTCATTTCCTGCCTTTCCTGTTAAGTGGTATAGACTATTTGTAGGCTTCTGAGCCCCCAAGCCCTTCTGTGTTTGAGGGAAGCCTTCTAGCTTGTTTTTTTTTTCTTATAACTAGCCAGTTTTCTAGTTTCAGCTCTCAAATCTGTTTCTTTGATCTCAGCACTTGTTCAGATAAAAAAAAAAAAAATTTTTTCATCTGCTTTTACTGTACTTGTGTTTCTACCTACTTCATTTTACTTTTGCATCATCTTAAAAATACTCGATTGTATTTATTACAGCTTGGTGTAACTCATTCTAAGCCTTTTGGTTTAAACACTTGGGCTTCGGACCAGTTGTTTTGCACCGAGAGGGTTTGTGGTCTGCACTGTTGTGGCAGAACAGGTAGCTTACATCCTTCTAGGTTGGGAACTGCTGATTGAGGGCTCAGTGTCTGTTATTCTAAAAGTGTATTAATTCTGGTTTAAGCACTTGGGCTTTCAGGCCAGTTATTTTACATTAAGAGGGTTCGTGGTCTGCACTCTTGTGGGAGGAGAGGCTGGACTCTGCCCTTCTGAGCTGGGAATTTCTGGTTAAAGGCTTATAGTGCATGCATATCTGAACTGCTTCTTACTGAAGTTGGTGCGCCTTGTTTGCTGTGGCATAGACTGGATTCGGGCCTGCTGGATCTAGCGTGGTTTGTGTAACTTGAGCACTAATCCAGACATTCTCTAAAGTATTCAATTGTATTTATTACTGCTTGGTTGTAACTTGATTAAAGTGTAGCTATCATTCTAAGTCTTTTTGATTAAGCACTTGGGCTTCAGACCAGTTGTTTTACATTAGGAAGGTTTGTGGTAAGCACTGTGGTGGCAGGACAGGTAGCTTTCATCCTTCTAAGTTGGAAACTGCTGATTGAGAGCCCAGTGTCCAAGTGTATTAGTTCTGGTTTAGGCACTTGGGCTTCAGGCCAGTTATTTTACATTAAGAAGGTTCGTCGTCTGCACTCTTGTGGGAGAAGAGGCTGGACTCTGCCCTTCTGAGCTGGGAATTTCTGGTTAAAGGTTTATAGTGCCTGAATATTTGAACTGTATCTTACTGAAATTGGTACACCTTGTTTGCTCTAGCATAGACTAGATCCAGGCCTGCTGAATCTAGCTTTGTTTATATGCTTGTTTGTTTGCTTGTTATTTCCCTGGAAGCTAATTCCACCTAATACGCGGCTTCTCAGTGCTTCTGTGGATCACTAGTGATATCTGCATTGCTTACTGTACTTATTTCCTTGTTTCACTTGAAAGAAAGTTACTGTTTGTCGTTTTTGCATTTAGTTACTTGTAACACATTGCACTCAAGTTACCTGGCACTTGCTCACTAAAGCAATTATATAAGTCAGCACTAAAAATTAAAAGCACTACACCCTCACTCCCCACTGGCCCTTGTTTTCAATTATTAAGGAATTCCCAATATTATTCTAGCATGTCCAAAGGTCAGTTGTCAATCTCCTCTCCGGTCCAGCTGGTGAATCTGGGAATCTTGAGGCAATGTTATAACTGCCTCATGTGCACAGACAACCCTCTCCTCCTCCCACATAACACAAATACTTGCGAGTGATGCAGCTATTTAGCCAAACTGGAGGCTGAGCTCTCTCAACTCAGGACTGGCAAGACCAGACAGGAGGAGAAGGCAACTACACACACCACAAAACCAGCCTCGCATAATGCTACCACACCACGGAATCAAACACATAAACACACAAAGACATACTCGGAGGCTCTGAGTATAAATTTACCTAAACAGCAGAGGCCTCCAAAGCAGACACCCAAACAACTGCTACCTCAAGACACCCCACAAGCAACACATAAACCCTTAAGGCCAAATACAACACCAAACATACTTGTCATAGGTGACTCCATAGTCAGACACACTGACGTCCCACTCACCAGTCTGAACCAGGAGAGGGTCACAGTAAGCTGCCTATCGGGCGCTAGAATCCGCCACATAACACAAGCACTCGGGTCACTCCACGGCAAGTACAAATATGACACAGTCATTGTCCATGCTGGTGTGAACGACCTGAGACGTACCTCCCTGGACTACATGAAAAGAGACATAGAGGAGCTCTCTGATTATGTAGCCCAGGCAGGTATGACCCTAACCCTGAGCAGTATCCTTCCTTCACCAAGAATGATGCCACAATATAGAGACAAGATGATCAGCTTTAACAATTGGCTTAATGTCTGGTGTCATTCAAAGGGGATCCAGTGTCTGTCTGCCTGGGATGACATGCTTGACAAGCCACGCTGCCGCAAGGGACGGCTTGCACCTGTCAACCCTGGGATTCCGGATATTGGCTAAGGCTCTTGCCACCCCATAGTGCCTTTTTTAGGCAAGGCTCAAATTCTAAACCTACCACCCTAGAAAACAAAAATGGAAAGAAACTGAGGGTAATGCTGCTCAATGCCAGAAGTCTAAATCTCAAAATGCACGCACTCGAGGCCCTTCTCAGTATGGAGAACATCGATGTCTGTGCTGTAACTGAAACCTGGTTTAAGGCTCCTGAGAGCACCTCGGCACTATTAGGTTTTACCTCATATCATGCGTTCCGGCCCCAAAACCCGGACCACACCACAAAAGGAGGGGGTGTATCCATATTCATAAAGGATACCCACACCTCCAGGTTGGTGGCAACGCACGAAGCTTCGGAAACCATCCAGGTGCAACTAACCATAGGCAAAACTGCTCTACAAATTGTAGCATGTTACAGATCACCCTCTCAAACTCAGGAACCCCACACAGCCTTCCTGAAGACACTGGAGGGTATAAATGTATCTTCAAACACCATCATATTGGGTGACTTCAACTACCCGAATATAGACTGGGAACATTACTCAAGCCCTAACTTTCTAGCCCAACGGTTCCTGGAGTTCATAAATTCAAATGCCATGGAACAGCTAGTCACTGTTCCCACGAGAGGAGAAAATATACTAGATCTCATTATCACAAACATGGGGACAAAATGCTCCACACCGGAAGTATATCCCTCATTGGTGAGATCTGATCGTAAACTAATCTCACTGGAAATCCACATCCCACCCCCACCCCAAACAAAAAAGACCACAGTGAAGAACTTCTCTAAAGCAAACTTCACACTACTCAAGACTGGTGTGGTATCCTTCAAGGACCCTGAGCCAGTGGAAACCACAACTCAAGCTGCGGAAGCCCTTACAAACGCCTTCTATGAACACCTCCAGGACTGCATGGATCAGGCAATCCCAAATAAAACCAAGACTCTTTCCACAAAGGGCAAACGTCCAGTCTGGTGGACCCCAGCCATTAACAAACTTTACAATAAGAGGAGAAAGCTATTACATGATAGAACAAAATCCATAAAAGGGAAGTCACCCCTGATCATTATTAGTAAAAAAATACGAGCACTCATAAAATCAACTAAGGCCAATTTTGAGAGAAAAATTGCCATGGATTCAAAGGACAATCATAAGGCCTTTTTCAGCTATGTTAGGAACCTGGGTGGAAACACCCAGATATGCTCAGAATTAGTCCAAAATGATACAAAAATCACTGAACCCACCGACATTGCCAACATACTGGCAGACAGGTTCAGTGCAAACTTCACACCCCTCTCCCCCCCTAAAGGAGAGAGAACTATCCCAGCGGAGTGTAGCCTCCCAGACATCTCAAATGCGCAGGTGAAAGCTGCTCTCTCTAAAGCTAAAAACACAGCATCAATGGGACCGGATGGTGTCCCCGGCTGTGTGCTACACGAGCTAAATGAGGAATTAAACCCGCACATAAGGCAGCTGTTTAATCTCAGCCTTACCACAGGATACGTGCCCAAGGAGTGGCGTACGGCAACTGTGGTCCCACTCCACAAAGGCGGTGCCTCACGGACCCTGGTAATTACCCCCATAAGCTTAACAAGTCTAGTCTGCAAAGGTATGGAGAGGATCATAATGGAGCTCATAAACAAAGATATAGGGGACTTGCAGACATTGGACCCGACCCAGTTTGGCTTCGTCAAGGGAAGATCATGCCTTTTGAACTTGGTCGACTTCTTTGAAACAGTCACCAAGGCCATTGATGAGGGAAAGGCAGTCCATACAGCCTACCTTGACCTTGCAAGGCTTTCAACACAATACCCCACTCGGGTATTGTAGAAAAACTTACCAGCTTAAATGTAAACCCATATGTCACAAGATGGGTTGCAAACTGGCTTAAGGACAGAACCCACAAGGTTAGAGTTGCTGGCGCTATGTCAGACTCCAAGCCGGTCACAAGTGGTGTCCCACAGGGCTCGGTCCTTGGCCCCCTATTGTTCGGCATCTACTTCTCAGAAGTACAGGCCAACATGGGAGGACTTTGGCTGACAAAGTTTGCAGACGACTGCAAACTGGACGCCATAGTGGAAAGTGCATCGGACACGGATATCCTTCAGAAGGGACTCACGGAAACAGATAGCTGGTGCCAGAGCCATGGCCTGAAGTTAAACGCCAAAAAATGTATAGTCATACCCTTTGGGAAAAACAAGGTAACCCCAAGCTACCATATAGGTGGCAATCCACTAAGCACAGAAGAGGTCATCAGGGACCTGGGGACCCAGGTTGAAAGTGGCCTTTCTTTTGACACTCACGTTGCAAAAGTGGTTAGAAAGACCTTCTACATTGCCCACCTGATCATGAAGGGATTCACATCCAGATCTAGTGAGGTCATTGTTCCCCTGTACTCTTCACTTATCAGACCAATGATCGAGTACAATGCCCCATTCGGGATGTATCTCGCCCGACATCTGCAGCAATTGGAGAAACCCCAAAAGTTTCTCACCAAAAGGATAAAGGGACTCCAAAATCTGTCATATGCTGCCAGATTGAAGAAACTCCAGCTCTATTCAGTCGCATACCGTCTGCTCAGAGGTGACATGTGCCTGACATACAAGGCCATGTCCAACCCAGAATTAATGGACATGCTCCACCTCAAAAAATCCAAATCCACCAAAACCACTAGAGCAAGTGACTTAAACCTTAGCACGGATATAAATAGGACGTGCTGGAGGGATAGATTTTATCACTCAGAGACTCCCTATACTGTGGAATAGAGTCCTGGTCCATGTGAGACAGAGCACCTCGCTGGCTCTGTTCAAGAGAAATCTTGACCTGTGGATGGGAGATCGTAGGTTTACCCCGGGAATCATCTCTGTGTCACTGCTGGACAGAGGCACAACAAACTAATGGGTACAGTATTTTTTCATATAAGGGGTGGCGTAAGCCACAATAATTCGGGCTAGGCTTATAAATGCCTTGGGGCAGATAGCCTAGTATAAACCTATGAACCTATGAATGCTTTCTCTGCATCAAGACCTGCAACAGCTGCAATGTTTTCTTACTTGTGGCTTCCCTCTGGATCACCATTGTTCTGTTAATGTTGTCAGATGTTTGCCTGCCTTGCACAAAACCACATTGATCCATATCTTATCAGTTGTAACACCTTTGCCATTCTCTTAGCTATGATAGACGTAAACACTTTATATAATTATTATTTAAAATTGAAATTAGTCTATTTGAAGATGGATCTGAAGGGTCTTAATTTATGCCAGAAAATGGTCTTTTCACAAGGAGGTAAGAATGAGCTTCTTCCCCAGTTTTGTTCACTGCAGCAGAAAGTTTACGTTTGCTTCCTTCTATTTTTGCTGACTGGGAAGATTACTGCATGCTTTCCTGCTGGCATATGCTTTGACAGGTGCATCAGTGGCAGCTGTGGTTCCAGCTTTGGGACTACTATATTTGAATTCAGTGCTTTCCATTTCAATAATGCTGTTAGTCTGTGGCTTTGATGTCTGGGTTCAAGGATCTCCTTGGCTCCTATCAGTCATGCTGGTCAGAGATTGCTTTGGCTCTGACTTTGTGTCGATTGTTGCTGATCTTGGCTGGTGTGGCTTCCTAACCCTCAGCCTTGAGATTTTCACTGTCTGGCTTGGGCTTGATTGATCTGTTGACTTTATTTAGGGATGAGTTTTGTGCCAATTCCTTTGGCATTGACTTTGACCTCAGGCTGTATGGGTTTGTGCCTTTGGCTCTATTTCCTTAACATTGATTTCTACGTCAGTGTCACAGGAAGTACTGCATGTGCTACCCTTGGTGCCTTTACATTTTTGATATTGGCAGCAACCTCAGATATTTTCCTAGCAGCCACTTTGGCCACTCAGTGTTCTTATCAAGGCAGAGGGTCCAAAAGACTCTTGCATAGTCAACCAGATGACTTCTTCCACCTTGGGCATTTCTCTTATGACTGTAGGTAAGTGATGCAGGTGCTGGAGGAGGCATCTGAGCTCCTTATGTGGTGCTCGCCCAACTCAGCTACTGATAGTGGAAATGGCATTAATTCCCAATATCTCCCTCCAGTTGATCCCAACTTCAGGGAGATTCTAAAAATTATGAAATGAGGGAGGATGACCCATAAACTTTGACCTCTACATAGAGGGACCTGCAAGTGGGCTTTTTGAACCTTCTAAGATGTGGCTGCTGCTGTTAGGATATCATGGGAAGAAGCAAACATTGTACACGTTTAAAGGAGGCTTCCCAAGGATTTGGAATTTATGGATCCAGACTTAATGCCAGACACTGACAGTGTGGCAGCACTTTGTCTCCTACTCTATAGAACCTTGATATCCACACTATTTTACCTTTTTCTTCACTTTCCCCCAAGTCGTGTCTCTCTCTTTTACCTTCACCCATTGGTTCTTCTGGTACAATGGGCGGTGCATATTCTCAGGCTAGATGAGAGTTCTGCAATCCATTTATTCCTTCCAAGGAATCCCTGTCAGCTGTCACTTCCTTGGCAAAAATCTGGGGGTAGGGAGTGGGCCAGCTTGCTGGTTCTGGAATGGAGGGTAGCCTACCCTCCTCCTTGGGAAAACTCCTTCTCCTGGGCATCTCCTTTGAGCACTGCCTCCTGAGGGGAAGTATGCCTCAGATGCATAGTGCAAATGCACTGGTGGTAGCACAAATGTTTCTGGCTCGTAACTGCACAAGTTGCCACCCATGTGGTGAGCTGGAGCAGTTTCCCTCTCCTTGGATGAGCAAGATGACAGTGATTGCTCATTCCCATCCTTCCCAGCCAGTTCCTACATACAGCCAAGCTTCTACTTGATCTCTCTCTAGAATGTAATCTGATTTCCCCTTCTACTGCATGAAGCTGACTACTGTTTACCCCTTTGATAAGAATTCCAGCGTAATGACAGGTTTGGGAAGAAAGTATATGCATCCTTCACTTAGTGAAAAAGAGCTTTTCACACATGTAAGACTTATAGCAAGAGCTAGCCAATAAGATATCCTAGTCTTTGGAAGAGTTGTTGGAGACCTCAAGAACAGCTTAGTCACAGGTGGCATCTGTCATCCATATCCTGTGTCTCCTTACTTTTGGTACATTGCTCAGTGGATAATGCAGCAAGAACGTAAGGTACTGGCATAGCTGTTTGCAGTCATGCTTGACTGTGCTTTATGGAGGTGTTTTGTCATAACCACACCTTTGATCTGATTTATTTGGACCAGTTAAGGAAAACAGGAAAGCTTGAAAATGGAGGGCAAAACTGTCACAGCTGTTAGTATGAAACTTGAGTCTACACTGTCCCTTTTCTGAGATGCCGAAGTCTATGCCAGCTAAATATTAGTTTGGCTAACAACAAAAAGGCAACAAGAGATCTCTTGGGGAATCAGTTTGGCCATGAGATCTTCCAGAGTAGATACCAGCCAAAGGGCAAGTATAATAAGCAACAGCAGTGACACTGGTCCTCCTCATTGGAGAACAATCACATCCCTGAGGATTCCCATTTGTCAGGGTCAGTAGTCCCTTCAATTGCATGTCTGGCTAGCCATCGTGCAATAGACTTGGATTCAGATATTAATATTCGGAGGCTATATTATTTTTTTCCACACCACATTCTTGCCCTTTCTCTTCCATTACCCAGTGTCCCACTCCATGAGTTTAGCAAGGAAAGAGAAGTTATACCTCATCAACAAAAGAAGCAGCTTTTCAGGCAAAGCAATAAAGCACTGAGCAGGGCAAGCTTAGAAAATTGTGAAAAAAACCCACAGACTGCTCAGTACACTTCAGTTCACTTTATTCCACAGAAACACAGCACATTAACGCTCCACCATATGTTTTCGTTTTAAAAATCACTTCCTCTGATGTGGGCTGTTAAAACTACTAGTACTTTTATACCATGCACGTAATTATATTGATTAGGTTAAGGAATTAATTAAAAGGTTAATTTAGTTTAAATCCAAAAACTATTACTTGTAATTTCACGAATTATCCTCTAGATGAAGTATTAAGTTCATTTAAAGTAAATATTCAAGTTGGTAATTTTAACCATTGTGTTCTATTAACGTGTTTCTAACAGTATTTTAACTTTATAATTTATTCTTTGTAGTCAAGTGTTTTAAGAATTTTTTTTATTTAAAACACATTTTTATTCATATATATTTATTCATCAAACATTGTAATAGTAAATGTGTTTTACTGTGGCAACACAGAGAGATGCAACAAGAAAAGTTTTTGGTTTTAAACTAAACCTTTAATTTAATTCATTAACCTAATCAATGTAATTAAGTGAATGGTATAAAAGTACTAGTAGTTTGAACAGCCCACATCTGAGGAAGTGATTTTTAAAACAAAAACGTATGGTGGATCGTTAATGTGCTATGTTTCTGTGGAATAAAGTGAACTGAAGTGTACTGAGCCGTCTGTGGGTTTTTCACAATTTTCTAAGCTTGCCCTGCTCAGGGCTTTATTGTTTTGCCTGAAAAGCTGCTTCGTTTTGTGGATTACAGGTTTTATTTGGAAGCTGCTGTGAATTTTGTTTTTTCATCAACAAGAGAGCCATGTAGGAATTCACAATTGAGCAGAAAGGATCAGACCATCACGCTAGATTATTTTTTTCCAAAGAAGACAAAGGACACCAGACTAGTTTTAGATTTCAGAAGTGTCATTGCATTTATTCCCAAAGAAACATTCCAGATGGTAACAGTGCACTCCATCTTTGCTTGTCTGTCAGAAGGAGATTTATGTGCTATTTGGAACTCCAAGGCACCTCTCTCTACATAAAGATTGCCAAGGAGTTTACAAGGTTTCCATGCTTTGGAACTATGACCAATCATTAAGTTCTGGACAGTTTCCCCTCAGCTGCCACCAGGGAATTTACCAAATGCAAGTCATCGTTGCAGCAAACCAGGGACTGCAAGGGTTCATGACATTTCCTTACTTGGATGACTAGCTCCAGGCTGGATGGACTTCAGATAAAGTAATTGCAGCCCTTGAGTCTGTGTTGTTTCTTTTCCAATCCTTGGGAATCATAGTGAACATTAGAAAGTTCCAGCTGGAGCTTTTGGAGTCTGATGTTTATTGGATGTTTACTAGACTCTTTATCTGTTGAGTTTTACCTTCCTTTACATAAGTTTTTCTCCTCTGCAGTCTACAATACCTCAGTTTCCTCATTTTCAACCAGTTAGAGCAGCTCTTTGCCTCCAGGCACTAGCTCTTGTGACAACAAAAAACTGTATGGCCCCTTATGCCAGATTTAGCAATGAGGGTTCTTCAGTGGATTCTCATTCAGTTATCAGAAATATATCTTCTCAGATAGCAACTTAATGGCATGCAGGATTCACCTGTAGTGGAGGCCCCATACTCAGACATTTTCTGTGGGCAACCTTTTTCAAATTTACTCTGGTAGTAGTTGTCATCACATATGCCTCTGCCCTAAGAGTGGGATTGGGGGGTGCATTAAGAGCAGACATTTAGACATTTCAGGTGCATAGTGACAGCTGGAAGACAGTTGAAACATCAGTCTTGTGGAGATGAGGACAGTCCTGCTAACTTAGATGTTCCAGGTCTCCATGCCACATGGTGCAGGTGTCATCCACATTGACAACTTGGCAGTGGTATGTTACATAACCAAGGTATATAGGTATTCCCTGCCATCCTACTGTTGAGAGGTGAGGTGGGTATAGGAATGGGCTATTTAGTCACAATGCTGAGAAGGCCAGTTCTGTAGCACAGTGGCTCAGTTGTTGTTCACTGATGTCAGATAAATAGTCACTCAGCCTGTCTGTAACACTGAAACACTTCTGTCACTGTGGGATGCCTTTTTGAAACCTGTTTCCCTGATTAATGCCAAATTTAGCAAGAACTTTTCCTTGACCTCTCCTTTAGGGTAATGTTCCAGGGGATACTGTTACCCAGAAATGGTTCCCAGTACTCCTTTACACTTTCTAATAGTTGCCCTTATTTTGAAGTTCATTCACATGGCCAGGTGGAACAAGCCCATATTTATTCTCATAACACCATTCTGCCCTCAGCAAGTGTCTCTCTTGTTTTGGATTCATTTGCTGTAGGTGTATCTCCATGTGATGCTCATAAGAACACTGAACACAAACCCATTACTCTGGTTACTCCCTGCAGATAACCAGTTGGTTTTTCCAATTCCAACAATAGCCAGAGACTCTTCATACCTGCCCAAAGTCCTACAGATCCTTATTTTTGTCCAGAGACCAAATAGAAAGCACAAAAGTAAATGTTTTGTCTAGGCTACTTACGAAGGGATACATTTCTTTAAAGTTTTTGAATTAGTCATTTTAAATTTTTCAAATTTATGATGCATAACTGAATTATTACTATATGAGAATGCATCTGGCTGCCATAACCTGCACCCCCCCCAACACACAAAGTTATATATACTTTGAGGTTGCATAACAGTGAAGAAAAGGGGAAACTCCATTATTGAAGTTATTTCTTCACTATTCCTTCCATCTACTGGCAGTCAGAGTATTGGCTGATAGATCAAGAGGCTTCCCTGCTTATGAGCGGCATAGCTAAGAGCTTGAGAGAAAGTTAATAGAGCATTGTGGGTAAAGGAGAAAGGCTTAGTA
>NC_056747.1:472896144-472926144 GCF_019279795.1 Protopterus annectens
CTCCGAGTGTGGCCATAAGCTTTCCCCGGCTGATGGCCACACTCGGTGTGTTAGATGCCTTGGAGTTGAACACCTCACTTCTGGATGTTCCATTTGTGCAGGGTTCAACCCCAGGGCATTGAAGGAGCGGAGGTCCAAGCTTGTCTTGGCGGGTCTTTTGCCACCGGACTCGGCTCCGGCCTCCGCTCCTTCGGGGTAACCGCTTCGGTTGTCTCCTCTCCGCTCCCTCCTCCTCCTGGGACTCAACCTCCCTGTAGTGGTTCGGAGGAGAGGGAACTAGAAAGAAGGACCGGAGGGAGAAGCACCATAAGCGGCGGGCCGAGACCTCTGTTTTGGCCCCGCCAGCCAAGCGGGCTTCTCCTCCGGCCTCCTTGTCTGCTGGCTCTCCTCCTCGGCTCCGGTCTCCAGTGTGTTTTTCACCGGGACCTGAGGAGGAGGAGACCCGATCTCCGTCGAGGCTATCGAGGAGACACTCAAGGCCTACCTCGGTAGCCTCGTCGAGATCAAATTATAGCCTGTCAGACGCTGATCTGGACCGGATGATGAGAAGGTTCATCCAGGCCCAGATGCAGATGGGAGTGCTCTTGCCTCCCTCTTGGGGAGCTCGACCCCTTTTTCAAGCCAATTGCTCCTTCTCCGACCCGCTACCCGGGTTCGGAGCAGTTGGAGCCGGGGGTGGGTCGGCGCCGATAGTACTTGGTACTGGATCCGACCCTGCCCTCGAGTGCTTCGGATCCGACCTCGGAGCCTGGATCCGAGCTTCGGATCCGGGGGGATCAGTGCTCCTTCTGCGCCGTCTGTGTCGGAGCGCACTGTCCCTTCGGATCCGAACGCCGCGCCGGCTCCGACCCACTCTCGGATCCGAGGGGAGCCGATTGTCGGATCCTTTGGTCGAGGTCGGCTCCCTTCGCTTTTGATGTAGTGGAGAGGGCCCTGTTGAGGGTCTCCGGACCCCAGCACTTGCTTCGCTCCGCCCCGCTCCCTCTGCACTGGGTCAGGCTTCCACCATCCGGCCCTTGGGACAGCCCGCTCCTGTGCCCCAAGCTGTTCCCCTGGAACAGGTTACTGTTTATGAGGAGTCCTCTGACAGCCCCGGAGGATGTTCCCCGCAAACATACGTGCAAAAGGAGGCACATTGACTCCCGAGTCTCTCACAGAAGACACAGATTTGGAGGAAGGGGAAGGCTCCCACGGTCACCCCGAGGATGTCTCATTTGGAGACATCATGGAAATGCTCCGCATAAGGGTGGTCTGCCCCCAAGTCTTCCTCGGACGAGTCCGTGTTCTTGGAGGCATTTGAAGCGGGCCCGTCTACCTCTTGGGTGTCCCCTCCTGCCGACCCCCTGGTGGACCTCATTACCACCAGGGCGTGGAAGGAACCGGACACCGTGGAGCCAATCCTTAAAAGGCCCGACCGTATTCTCAGTCCCCCGGCTGACCGTGCCCATTGGAGTAAGGGGCCTCCGGTAGATGCCATGTTGACGGCGGCGGCCACCAAGAGGGAACTTGCTCAGGAGAGTGTCTCAGTCCATCCCCCGAGCAAGGAGTCTCGGATGATGGACCGCTTGGGGAAGCGGATGTTTAGTTCAGCGACCTTCTCTGTAAGGGCGCTGAACTATCTGGCACACGTAATTAGGATGCAGCGCGATCTTATTAAAGAATACGCTGCATCCCCCCCAGAGTCCATGTCGGAGGAGGACAAAGTGCTGCACTCCACCCGCATGGCCACTCTCAGGTCCGTCACAAATACCTCTATGCGGCTACTCTCCCATGCTACGGAAGGTGCCGCTAGAGCCGCAGGGGCAGGCCTAGTTACTAGACGTCAGGCCTGGCTCCGTCATTGCGATTTCTCAGAGCCCTTCAAGGCGTCATTTGCGAACGCCCCCTAAGATGGTTCTGCCCTCTTTGGCAAAACTGTTCGCGACACTTTGACCCAGAGTGAGAAGGACGGGAAGACGCTGTCTGCCGTCGGAATCCGCTTCTCTGCACCCCAGAGGCCCTATTCTAGGAACCAAAAGGGTCAGAAGAAGATGTGGTTCCGGAAGTCGCAGCAATCCCAGCCTGCTCCGGACAACCAGTCCTTCCGTGGCAGAGGAGGACAGGGAGGACGCCGCCCTAGGGGCAGAGGGGCTCCCAGAAACTTCGGGTCCAGAGAACCCTTCTCTGAACGGCCCGCGCAGCAGCCCTGAGGGGTTGCCCGGCTGCTCCACTCTGGAGGCAGTCGGGGGACGTTTTTCTGAGCACCTGGCGGCATGGGAGTCCATAACATCAGACCGCTGGGTTCTCCAGATCATATCCAGAGGATACCGTATCCCCTTTCTTCACTTGCCAAAATTGAAGTCCCTCCCCAACGTTCCACCCGGTCAGTGGGAGTCCCCTTTGGCATTAATTGGCCATCTGCTAAAGAAAAGAGCCATCCAGCCCGTCCCCCCAGACCAGATCGGATCAGGGTTCTACTCCAGGTTCTTTTTAGTGCCAAAAAAGACGGGGGATCTAAGACCAATTTTAGACCTTTCACTCTTGAACCTGGCAGTTCCCAAGGAGAAGTTCCGAATGGTCACGCTGCAGTCTATTCTCCCCCTTCTGGGAGAAAATCACTGGATGTGCTCCATAGACCTCAAGGATGCGTACTACCACATACTAATGGACAGGCGTTCCAGGAGGTTTCTCCGCTTCCGGCTGGGAGCCAGTCACTAACAGTTCCGGGTCCTTCCCTTTGGTCTCACCACAGCCCCCAGGGTGTTCACCAAAGTATTAGCAGTGGTAGCGGCCCACCTGAGGCTTCAGGGGGTACATGTCTTTCCCTACCTGGACGACTGGCTCCTCACCGCCCCAACAAGGCATCTACTACTATTGGCGCAAGACTCTTTTCTCCATCTTGCTCCCCGTCTGGGCATCACTATAAACACAAAAAAATCCAACCTAGCACCCACGCAGTTCATAGATTTTATAGGTGCCAGGTTAGACACAAGAAGATTAAAAGCCTTCCTCACTGCGGACAGAGTTCAAAATCTGCAACTCCAGGTGTGGGCCATTCTCCACTCAAGCTCAGTTCCGGCGGAGTTGGTCCTGAGGGCTCTAGGGTCCATGGCGGCTGCTATAGCGCTTCTTCCTCTCGCCAGGTTCAATATGGGCATCCTCCAATGGATACTCCTAGTCCAATGGTCGTATCTTGCTCTTCCTATGCATCATCCCATTGCGATCAGCAAGGCTTGCAAGCAGTCCCTCCTGTGGTGGCTACACTCTCCAGATCTCCACGGAGGCCGCCCATTTTTGTGCTTCTCCCCCTCTCGCCACGGTGACCACGGACACCTCCCGCCTCGGGTGGGGGGGGGCATTTTGCAGGCCGGACCGTCCAAGGCACGTGGAACGATTCAGAGACCTTACTGCATATCAACGTTCTAGAGATGAGAGCAGTGCTCTTAGCGTTGCTAGCACTTCAGGCCTTTCTTCCCTTGGGAACTATTGCGATTCAATCGGACAACATGTCGGTTGTCTGGTATATCAACAAGAAAGGAGGAACCAGGTCTTACCCTCTTTGTCGGGAAGCCATGAGAGTTTGGGAATGGGCAATCTCCACCAACCGCTTTCTCATAGCAACGCATATTCCGGGTCGGTCCAACATCCTGGCGGACAAACTCAGTCGCACCATTCTCACCCCTTACGAGTGGTCTCTCAATACTCAGGTAGCGGAACGCATATTCGCACGGTGGGGAACTCCTTGTTGCGATCTTTTTGCCTCTCCCTCAAACACCAAGTGCGACAGTTTTTTCGCTCTGATACCTCCTCCCGGAGGTTCCCCAAGAGACGCTCTGGTGCATGCTTGGCCACCCGGTCTTCTTTATGCTTATCCCCCCTTGCCTCTGATGCTCCAAGTTCTTCAGAAAGCCTCTCGGTTCGGGTGCAGAATGATTCTCATTGCTCCGTTTTGGCCTCGACAGATCTGGTTCCCCTTCCTAAGCTCTCACTCTGTGAATCCTCCTTGGATTCTAGATCCCATTCCGGATCTGATATCTCATCCATCCCACTTATCTCCTCCGAACCTGGACAACCTGAAGCTGACCGCTTGGCTGCTCCAGTTCCACTCTTGATCAGGACTCCCGGTATTTCATCCCCTGTTAAGGCCATCCTGGTGGCAAGGCCTGAACCCCTTCACAGTTCCTCTCCCCTTGGTGCTTGATTTCTTAACCACTCTTTTTAATGATGGTGCCAGCAGTTCCACGGTCAAAGTACAACTTGCGGCAATTTCCCATTATCATATTGGTCCAATCCACTTATGTCGGCCAAGTTGTGTAAGATTTTCCTTAAAGGTACTTTTCTTCTCAGGCCCCCTGTAAAGCAAGCGGTTCCTCCTTGGGACCTTTCCTTAGTTCTCCAGGCCTTGACCGCCCCCCCCCCCTTCGAACCGGCGGCTACGGTAGATCTGAAATTCTTATCGTTCAAGACCGCCTTCTTAGTAGCCATTACTTAGGCCAAGAGAGTTTCAGAGCTTCAAGCATTATCAGCTAAACCTCCTTAGTTGGTCTTTCATCCGGACCGTGTTTACCTCAGGACCAACCCGTCCTTTCTTCCTAAGGTAGCTTCTGAAGCAAACATTAATCAATTCATTAACCTCCCTGTCTTCTTTCCTAAATATGAAAACAAAGGTGAATACAAGCTTCACTCCTTAGATATTCACAGGCAACTTAGATTTTATCTAAACAGGACGGCTGGTCATAGGCAATCCGACCAGTTGTTCATTTCCTTTGCTAAATTTAATTTGGGCAAACCAATTTCCAAAGTCTCATTATCTCGCTGGATTTCACAATGTATCTTATTGGCTTATCAAGCTGGAAGGCCCGACCGGAGGGTGTACATGCCCATTCAACCCGGTCAGTCTCTACCTCGGCAGCCTTTAAGGCTAGGATTCCTCTAGATGATATTTGTGCAGCAGCCACGTGGGCTTCATCTCATACTTTTATTTCCCACTACAAGTTGGATCTTGCATCTAGGGGTAGAGCATCCTTTGGCTCCGCTGTGCTCCGGAATATCCTTCCATGATGGCCGCCCAAGATTCAGGTAGCTGGGGACTCTGTCCCACAGGTTGCAGACAAATGAATCTCCTACTTCAGATTTAGAAGTTATGTACTCACCATAACGTTCCATCTGAGTAGGTGTATTCATTTGTCTGCAACCATCCCGCCCTCCTATCCCCCTGGCCTTTCAGTTTCCTGCATATGTTGTGTTACCCTTTTCAGGATGTTCTTGCTGTTGGCAAACTCGATCTGAGGTAATGAGGGTAGAGCAGGGCATTATGGGTGAGGGGAGGAGCTGAGAGCTTGGATCCATAGCTGGTAAACCATGCCGGTTCGGATCCGATATCGGATCCATAACCCACAGGTTGCAGACAAATGAATACACCTACTCAGATGGAACGTTATGGTGAGTACATAACTTCTAATTGCCAACGTTTGTTGCAAGATGGAAATTATTTCAGCAGTTACTACTTTGATGGCATGGTTGCGCATTTTGGCTGAGGCTGTTTGTAGGTGATGTTCTGGTTGCAAAGGGGAAGCTTTGCAATTTGGCTCAAGCATGTATGTATATAATTTTATATGTGTGTGTGTGTGTGTGTATATATATATATATATATATATATATGTGTGTGTGTGCGCATATATATATATATATATATATATATATATAAATATATATATAAAAAAAAAATATATATATATATAAAATGGTTTACTGTCAAAATGTGGAATGGTACTTGCGCGAAACTGGGATGGTCGAATGTGTGTTCCAGTTTCTGTAATGCCAATCTGAAAATGTTCGAATCTGAATTGGTGAATGTTAGTGTTCATTCAGTAATATGAGGTTGACGTTCTGATTGGAGATCCCACTTCAGTGAGGATGTGGAAGTTTACCCTTTTCCTCAGTGTAGTGCAATCTCGGAGTTGGTATATATAATATACAGGAGGTGTGGGGGGGTGCAGGGGGGCTTGCCCCCCTGCTAAACTGTAAAAACTTGTGCTTTTGATTTACATTTCCCATGGCAGCTTCGCAACAGCCTGAGGATCTGATGTCATCTCCTGATATTTTGAATAATTTCAAATGCAGATGTCAAGGTAATGATTTCTGACATTCTGTACAATTGACATTACCAAATTTGACAAATAAATTTGACTAATTGAATAGATTTTTATGACATTTTACGTTTTGATAGTAAACCGTGTGTGTGTGTGTGTGTGTGTGTGTGTGTGTGTGTGTGTGTGTGTGTGTGTATATATATATATATATATATATATATATATTTAAAATCAAAACACACTCCAAACCAAATAACTGAAGAGAGTCCACCACTGCCAACGAAAAAACAGACTGCAAACCTGCTACTTTAACGTTTTCGTTCTTTAATCACAAGAACTTCATCAGAAATGCACCCTTACTAAAGAACATGTTTTTTATATCATAAAATTGATCACATGTCATCACAAATTGACGAATAGATTTTCATCATTTTATAAGAAAACTTTTTTTAAAAAATTAAATTAAATAGACATTTATATTTGTATATAAAAAAGCAGACAGACAAACATAGGTTATACAATATAATGTCTACTGTAAGACAAAAATTAAAAATTAAAAAGTGTTTAACCATAGATTAAACTAAGTACTACTTTAAAATCTTTGTAAAGCTAAAAAGCACTTGATATTAATGACATCATTCAAGCTTTACAAAGATTTTAAAGTAGTACTTAGTTTAATCTATGGTTAAACACTTTTTAATTTTTAATTTTTGTCTTACAGTAGACATTATATTGTATAACCCAAGTTTGTCTGTCTGCTTTTTTATATACAAATATAAATGTCTATTTAATTTAATTTTTTAAAAAAAGTTTTCTTATAAAATGATGAAAATCTATTGGTCAATTTGTGATGACGTGATCAATTTTATGATATAAAAAACATGTTCTTTAGTAAGGGTGCATTTCTGATGAAGTTCTTGTGATTAAAGAACGAAAACGTTAAAGTAACAGGTTTGCAGTCTGTTTTTTCGTTGGCAGTGGTGGACTCATATATATGAGTCTACTTCATATGATCGAAAGACCATTTGATCGAAAACCATTATTCAAGGCATAAAACTGGGATTTGTCCCCCTCCCCAATGTCGTGCGACCTAGGAGTTGGTCTATATAGTTAGGGGGGTGTGGGGGACAAAGCTCCCCCCACCTATTTTCCACACCACCCCTAACTATATATACCAACTCCAGGGTCGCACGACATTGGGGTGCGGGACAAATCACAGTTTTATGCCTTGAATACTGATTTTCAATCAAATGGGTTTTGATCAAATGGTCTTTCGATCATATGAAGTAGACCCCCCCCTCTCTCTCTCTCTCTATATATATATATATATATATATATATATATATATATATATAATAAACACCGTGCACTAGAAGAATCTTAATTATATAAATTCAGACTTCTTTTAGGCGTAGTAATTAATACTGAGCTAGTAGAAAGGAAATAAAAACTCAGACACTGAATAGATAGTTAAGCTTTCGCTCTTATTCAGGTGGAAGAGCTTCATCAGAATAACCTATAGTCAACAATACTTACATTATATGTAACTAGAGTCACATGTAAACAAAAAAACAATGAACTACTTATAACTTATTAGTACAGTAACCAATAGTACAACCAGACAATATTTAAACTGTGCCAATCATCTTAACACAATAACCATGAACATACATATGAATGACAGGGGTATGAATATTAAATAAACACTCCCTTGTGTTAGCTAATCATTGAAGAAATGTACATTGTGCGCACTAAATATGCATGTAGGAGACATGAATATTCATATAACTGTACAAATGGTGACTAACAAGTGTGTCAAAGGACAAGGATGGATGCAAACATTTTGTAGAAAGAGAGCAACTGTCAAAATAGAATTAAATCTTCCATTTTAAAGTGCATTTAATATTAGCACTTTCAGACCAGGGTATGTTTCAGAATTAAGCAGTAATTGCCATTTAAGTTCTCTTAGTTCTAAATATACTTCACAATCTCCAAAAAAACAGTTAACTTGTTCTAATACTATGAAGTAAAATTTACTAAAAGAAGTACAAAAAAATGCTATGTTTAGCAAGGGCATTATTATAGCAATAACCCACGCCTGGGTGTGGGTAATGCTGGATTTACCCATGGTTGACGTGGTTTGGTCCCGAGGGCGAAGCCCGAGGGACCAAACAAAGCCAACCGTGGGTAAATACAGCATTACCCACACCCAGAAGTGGGTTATTGCTATTATACCATGACATTATTTAAGAAAAGAAACTATTACTTTTCTTAAATAATGGCATAGTATAATGCCTGTTTACTGCCCTTCCGCAGATGTCTGGCATCCGAGGCAGTTCTGATGTACTGCGCGCCTACGCAGTACATCAGAGCTGTGGGCAAAAGCAACGGAGAAAGCAAGATCTCCGTTGCTTTTTTTTTACTGTTTTCGCTATGTTAAATGGGTTTAACATAGTGAGACAGTTTTAAAATAAGCAACGGAGATGTCCGTTGCTTATTTTAAAACTGTCTCGCTATGTTAAACCCATTTAACATAGCGAATAAAAAGCAACGGAGATCTTGCTTGCTCCGTTGCTTTTTTTTTAAAACCTGTCTCGCTATGTTAAATGGGTTTAGCGTAGCGAGACAGCTTTAAAATAAGCAATGGAGATCTCCGTATCTCCGTTGCTTATTTTAAAGCTGTCTCGCTATGTTAAACCCATTTAACATAGCGAGACTGTTTTAAAAGTAGAGTTATACTAATGGAAAAAAGTCCGGGCGACCGGACCTTTTTCCATTAGTATAACTCGATTTACAATGTGCACGCTGGCCAGTCAGCGTGCACGTTTTGGGGGGGGGTCATGGTATAATTAAGTTCTTTGCCCTGATGGCTCCTATATGTTCCTTAATTCTATCTGAAAGTTTTCTTGTAGTTTTACCTACATAAAATGCTTTACAAGATGCACAAATACCTGCATATACTACTGCTGTAGAATGGCAGAACAAATATTTTGAAAACTTAATAGTAGAATTACAATGTGTGAATGTGTATTGAGATCCTGTGAAAATGTTAGGGCATACCACACATTTATTACATGAATGCATCCCATTTTGAGAGTTGGAGGTAGAAGCAGAATGAATAAGAAAAGGTAAATCTCTGTTTTCTAAACTCATTCTTATGGTTTTGGTTCTTTTAAATGAAAAGGTAGGTGCAGTGCCAATAGCAGCTGACATAAATTGTGATTCAGGTAATAAATCCCACTTATTCGTGATGACATTTCTAATTTGTGACATGTCCCTAGAGATAGGTAATGGGAAACTAAGGGTTCTGTTAATGTTACTTGGTTTTGAAGTATTAGGTGTAAAACCATGTAGTCATCATCATCATCTTTCGGCTTTTCCCGTTAGGGGTCGCCACAGCGGATCATCTCTTTCCATTTCTTCCTATCCTCTGCATCTTGCTCTGTCACACCAACCGCCTGCATGTCCTCTCTCACCACGTCCATAAACCTTATCTTAGGCCTTCCTCTTTTCCTCTTACCTGGCAGCTCCATCCTTAGCATCTTTTTCCCAATATACCCATCATCCCTCCTCAGTATATGTCCAAACCAACGCAGTCTCGTCTCTCTTGCTTTGTCTACAAACTGTTCAACATGAGCTGACCCTCTAATATACTGATTCTTAATCCTATCCATCCTAGTCACACCGAGTGCAAATCTTAACATCTTTAACTCTGCCACATCCAGCTCTGACTCCTGCATTTTTGTCAGTGCCACTGTCTCCAACCCATATAACACAGCTGGTCTCACTACTGTTTTGTAGACCTTCCCTTTCACTCTTACTGGTACCCGTCTGTCACAAATCACTCCTGACACTATTCAACACCCATTACTCTCTTCTTCACCTCTCTTCCACATTCACCATTACTCTGAACTGTTGATCCAAAAGTACTTAAACTTGTCCACCTTTACCAACTCTACTCCCTGCATTCTCACCATTCCTCTACCCTCCCTCTCATTTACACACGTATATTCTGTCTTAACCCTGCTGACCTTCATTCCTCTGCTCTCTAGAGCATATCTCCACCTCTCCAGAGTCTCCACAACCTGATTCCTACTCTCACTACAGATCACAATGTCATCTGCAAACATCATAGTCCACGGGGCCTCCTGTCTGATCTCATCTGTCAACCTGTCCATCACCACTGCAAATAAGAAAGGACTCAGCTGATCCTTGATGTAATCCCACCTCCACCTTAAATGGATCTGTCACTCCCACTGCAGTCCTCACCACTGTCACACTACCCTCGTACATTTCCTGTACCACTCTTACATACTTCTCTGCCACTCCCGACTTCCTCATACAATACCACAACTCTTCTCTAGGCACCCTGTCATATGCTTTCTCCAAGTCTACAAAGACACAATGCAACTCCTTCTGACCTTCTCTGTATTTCTCCAGTAACACTCTCAGAGCAAACGTCACATCTGTAGTGCTCTTTCCTGGCATGAAACCATACTGCTGATCACTAATCATCACCTCCCTTCTTAACCTAGCTTCTACTACTCTCTCCCATAACTTCAAGCTTTGACTGATCAGTTTTATTCCTCTGTAGTTACTGCAGCTCTGCACATCACCCTTAATGTTCATCGTGTATCACTGTTGCAGTCATGACTGTAGGGTTCTCCCCTGCCGGCAGGCAGTCCTCAGCCGGCCAGAATCCCAAAGTCTGGGTCCGGCATCGGCTGTTCAGCCATGCTCCCTGACGTCAGAGCGCCAGGAGTACAAAGCTGACAGCCGACGCCATGTTCTCCAGTCTTTCTTGCCGTGCGTTGATAGCAGTTCGCAAGTGCCGGTCAGCTGACTCCTGACAATTTTTTATAAACGTACTTCAGTCCGAAGACTTTCTTCTCCTACTCAAAGCTAAGTACCCCGTTGGGGAAACTTTTTTTTGCTCCAGTCCGATGTCAGAAAAAGTTAATAATTGTATTTCATGTGGGAAGCAAATACCTCATAAGGATTTTCATTCTTAGTGTATTCCTTGCTTAGGCCCTGACCACGACGTAGCTAGTTGTCAGTTTTGTGCTAGATTCAATCAATGTACAATTAAACGAAGGTAGGATTTTGCATTCCATTACTTCGGTAGGCGTTTTAATTATAAAATGTCGTCTGATACGGTTCCGGCTACCGGAGTTCAAAAAAAACGAAAGGATAAAGACAGGCCTCCGAGGTCCAAATCAGACTATGTTGTACAAACAGAGCCAGCTTCAGGTTCGGCCGTCGTCAGTGAGGCGCTTTTGCAGCCCCTGTCGTCGGCCATTTCGGAACCGATGGCCGAAACGGACTCCCACGAGGAGCCAACTAGGCCTTTGAATATTTCTGTTGCAGGACCTTCGGACAATGCTCCTTCGGATGGGTCCGGAGCCGCTGTGCAGGTACCGGCTTCCGAAGGGGATGTCCTTCAAGGATGCATCTGCAGTCCTTACAAATGGGTTGTCCTGTCGTCAGGCAGCCCTTCGGTCGGCCGGATTCCAAAGTCTGGGTCTGGCCTCGGCTGGTGTCGCACTTCACCCGACGTCATCACTGCTGGTCTTCGGGTATAAAGGCATCAGCCGACGCCATTTTCCTCAGTCTTTCTTGCCTCGTGGCACCCGAAGCAGAAGCTGTTCGCAAGTGCCGGTCGGTCAGATCCAGAGATTACTACTACCGAATACTACTTCGAAGACTTCTATAAAGCTAAGTACCCCGTTGGGGACTCTTTCTTGCCTCAGCCGATGTCAGAAAAAGTGAATAACTGTTTAACTTGTGGGAAACAAATACCTCATAAAGATTTCCACTCTTACTGCTTACCTTGTTTAGGCCCAGACCACGTAGCAGCTTGTTTAGCCTGTGCTTTTCAACCGGCGAACGCTTAGGCATTGGTCGGAGTTTGCTGAACAGTTTTTTGGCTCAGATTTTGCGTACATTATGCCGTCGGATCCTCCGACTACTCAAATTGTTAAGAAACGATAGAAAGGACCGACACTGCAGTCCGCTGGTTTCGACGAAACCACGGTTAAGCAAACCGAGTGTCTCAGTTTCGCCGAAACCGAGCAAACGGGTCAATCTCCAGCCGAATCCATGACTACTACCGAGGCCCCTTCTACCCTAGTTGAATCGGCCTCTGAAGTTTTGCCTACTACTGTGGTTTCTCAAGATTTATCGGACACCATCCCTTTGGATGTCTCTACCCCAGCACGTGGTGCTGCTAGGCCTCCTGCAGCCATGTCTATTAAGGCCTTTGCTAGGGCTAAAGCAGCCAAAACTGCTAAGTCTGTGCCTGTTAAGCCCCTCTCACAGGCCCAGTTCCAGTTCCCAAATGCTTACTCTGGCAGAGGATCTCATCTCTTTAATAAGGGGATCCCAATCTCACCCAGACAGGGCCTCTCAACCCCCAGAAAAGAGGCCTAGAGCAGAGCCCTCTGAGCCAGTGTCCTCAGATGACTCTTCTGATGATACAGACAATACAGACCATCCAGAGGCTCCTTTTTCTACTTATGAAGATTCCGATGCTGAAGAATCGATTCCTTCTGCCTCTCCACCAGAGGAATTTTCTTTTGGGGAAACCTTACATGCCATGAGAGAGCAATTCCAATGGCAGGGACAAGATTTCTCAGACTCTAAAAAAGGCTTAGGACCTTTTACACTTACCGCAACACAGGCCTTTAGCTATACCTCCAGTTCTTCCTGTTGTGGATGATGCATTCAATGATGCTTGCACTGCTCCTGACACTTTACCTCCTGCCCCTGCTAAGCCCGATAGGTTTTACAGGGTCCCGGACACTCATCACCACTTATACAAGGCTCCTTTTGCAGATCCTGAGACTATTTCCCAGGGGCCTAAGGCAGTAGCTTCAACCTCAGCGAAAAACCCTCTCCCTTCTGAAAGGGAATCCAGGTCCTTAGAGAGATGGGGTAAAAAAGTATATACCTCTGCTACTCTCTCAGCTAGAGCTTTGAACTGTCAGTTTCATATGATCCAATACCAAGAGTTTATGCTTGATCAATTAACTAAGAAACTGTCCTCTGATGATACCTTAGATAAGAAATATGTTCTAGAAATGGTGAGTAACATTCAGCAGGTTAGTAACCATTCTTTAAAATGTGGCTATGATGCACTGGAGGCTTCATTTAGATCAGCCATGACTGGCACAGTTATAAGAAGGCATGCATGGTTGAAAGAACAGGTCTTGCCGGATCATGTTAAAGCAAAGCTATTAGATGCTCCTATGGATAAGGTCAGTCTATTTGGTTCTCCTGCCCAATAGGTAATGAAGAAAATGGAAGAGAAGGCAAAATCTGTACAAACAGTTAAAGATTTCTTACAGGTTCAGCCCCCAAGGTTTAGCAGGAACTGGCCTTCCAAAAATTGGTCCTTTCCAGACTCCTCTAAAACTCAGAGAGGCAGGAATAGGCGTTCAAGAGGCAGAAATCAATCCAGAGGAGGTGCCTACAGGGGACGCCAGTGGCAAGGCAATAACCAACGAGGCACAGATACAACCACTACCACTGCAACAGGACAATCACAGTGACTTGGCTCTGACACCGCCTACCAGGGAACAAATAGCAGCACCATTAGGCGGAAAGTTAGCCTTATTTTCAAAAAACTGGCACTATATCACAAGAGACAAGTGGATTTTGCAGACTATAAACCAAGGCTACAGGTTTCATTTCCACACTTTACCAGTAAAAAGAGGAATGCCAAACCTACCACCAAATCAAAAGACAGAAGCTCAAAAACAAATAGCTCAAGTAACAAAGATGAGAGCTGTGGAAAGGGTACCACCTACAGAACAGGGCAAGGGATTCTACTCCAGACTCTTCCTAGTACCAAGAAAAGAGAAAAGTTGGAAACCTATTCTCGACCTGTCCGCTTTAAACACATTCATCATTGTTCCAAAATTCAAAATGCTGACCCTACAGCAACTTCTTCCCATGCTGGGCAAGGAGTATTGGCTGGTAACTCTAGATCTCAAGGAGGCATACCTGCATGTCCCCATACGACCAAATTGCAGAAGATACCTCAGATTTCTTGCAGGATCAGAGCATTATCAATTCTCAGCATTGCCCTTTGGCTTATCTACTGCGCCCAGAGTGTTCACGAAATGCCTGGCATCAGTAATCGCTCACTGCAGACTTCAGGGAATCCAAATTTATCCATACCTGGACGACTGCCTGATACAAGCGGACAACCAAAACAAGTTGACACAAGACTTACAAAGAGTCATTTGCTTACTACAAGCCCTGGGATACACAGTCAACTTAAAAAAGTCAAGACTGATACCATCCCAAACAAGAACATTCTTGGGTGCAGAATTGGACACAGTAAAACAGATGTCATCCCTAACTGCAGAAAAACAAGAACAACTTCCTCTTTACTTCTTGGCATTAACAAAGCAGAATAAACTAACAGCAAGAAAAGTACTGCAGGCCTTGGGCTTCATGGCATCCTGCATAATCCTGGTTCCCCATGCCAGACTGCATATGAGAAAGCTACAGTGGTATCTAAAGAATCTATGGTCTCAACACAGACACAGCTTAGAAACCGAACTACCACTTATCCCATGCCTGAAACAAGAGTTCCTATGGTGGGCTCAGGCATGCTGGTCAAACCCAGGTATGTCCTTCCACAGCATTCAACCAAGCCAGACCATCACAACGGATGCCTCAGACCTCGGTTGGGGGGCCCACATGCTGGACAAGTGCATTCAAGGCTTATGGACTCCAGATCAGCTGCACCTGCACATAAATCAAAAAGAAATGCTGGCAGTAAAACTAGCAATTCAGAATTTCAGACCATTCCTCAAAGAAGGCCAATTGATGATAAGGACAGACAACACCACAGTCATGTGGTACATCAACAAACAGGGAGGCACTCATTCATACCCCCTATGCCGAATGGCTCTGGACCTGTGGAATATGGCTCTGAGTTACAACATTCAGTTACAGGCAATATTTGTACCGGGAAAAGAAAACATCCTAGCAGACATGTTAAGCAGAACTACCTTGGATGCTTACGAATGGATGATACACCCGGACATCTTCAAGGCCATCACAAAGAAATGGGGAATGCCACAGATAGACCTATTTGCATCCCCACTCAATCACCAGCTCAAGAAATTCTGCACAAGGACATACCACCCACTTGCTTGGAAGGTGGACTCTCTATCCTTCAGTTGGAAAGGCCTGACAGCATATGCATTTCCACCTCTTCCTTTGATGCACAAGGTACTACTGAAAATCAAAGAGGAACGTCCAAGGATAATTCTGATAGCTCCAAATTGGCCAAGACAACATTGGTATCCATTACTGAGGAGCATGTCTCGGGGGGGAAACGTGGACACTACCCCTGATTCCTTTGATGTTAACTCAGAGCAACTACAACATATTGCATCCAAACCTGAAAACTCTGCAACTGGCTGCCTGGAACATTACATAAGAGCAACTAACCCAGATTTATCCCAAAGGGTTAAAGACATTATCCTTGAGGCCCGCAGACCTTCAACAAGAAGGAACTATACAGGAAAATGGAAAAGGTTTGTCATTTGGAGTACTGAAAGAGGGAAAGATGTGTCAAAGGTAGATATTGCCAACATCCTGGAGTATTTGGCAGAGCTTCTCCATACAGGCCTGTCCTATTTCTCCATCAAGATACATGCATCAGCTATTTCTGCAGAATACAGCTTCGATCCCCCTGTCTTCTCACATCCTCTACTCAGGCAGTTTCTGAGGGGAATCAAGAATGTAAAACCTCCAAGGAAACCACCATTACCAGCATGGGACTTGAACTTTGTGCTAGAAAAATTGACACTCCCTCCATTTGAACCAGCAGCAACAGCAGATCTACAACACCTATCCTGTAAAACTGCTTTCCTGCTGGCAATCACTTCAGCAAGAAGGGTTTCGGAACTACAGGCTTTAATGGCAGTACAACCCTTCCTAATCTTCCATCAAGATAGAGTATCCATGAGAACTAATCCTACATTTATGCCTAAGGTGGTATCCAGAGTGTCTCTAAACCAGGCAATCCACCTACCTACCTTCTTTCCCAATCCACAGAACAGGGGGGAAAGACTGCTGCATACCTTGGATGTACATAGACAGTTGCGCTACTACCTGGACAGAACCAAGGGCAATAGAAAAACTGACCAGCTTCTAGTAGCATATGCAACAGGAAGGGAAGGAAAAGCAATTTCAAAACAGACAATCTCCAAGTGGATAGGAAATTGCATAAGATTCTGTTACTCCTACCATGGAAAGAAAATTCCACAGAACATAAGGCCTCATTCTACAAGGGCTACAGCCACTACCACAGCTTTCTTACGAGGAGTGGCTACCAAGGACATTATAGAGGCTGCTACTTGGACCTCCGTGCATACATTTGCCAAGCATTATAACTTACCTCTATACTCTAGATCCCGAGCAGGGTTTGCCACTGCTGTTTTGCAAGGGATCCTAACTACACCATAATTTCTTCTTCCTCCTCCCCTAGTTTGGCTATGGTATTCTACCCATTTGTAAGGACTGCAGATGCATCCTTGAAGGACATAGTAAAGTTTTGTACCTACCATAAATGTAGATGTCCGAACAGGATAGCATCTGCAGTCAGGATTACCCACCCTCCTTCCCTCTGTGGTATTCCTAGGGTATTTGCCCACCTAATAGCTAGCTGGGGATTTCTATGGTGTATTTGTTTGTATATATGTACATACATGATTATTTTTTGTGTTTGCCTTCTACTTTTTGGAAACATTGGCATTTATCCAAAAATTTAGCTTTCCAAGAGGGCAACTGGCATCTGGGGCAAGAAACACTGAGGAAAATGGCGTCGGCTGATGCCTTTATACCCGAAGACCAGCAGTGATGACGTCGGGTGAAGTGCGACACCAGCCGAGGCCAGACCCAGACTTTGGAATCCGGCCGACCGAAGGGCTGCCTGACGACAGGACAACCCATTTGTAAGGACTGCAGATGCTATCCTGTTCGGACATCTACATTTATGGTAGGTACAAAACTGTACTTTTTCAGGCCTACTCAGCTTCTAATAAAGGCAAAGCCAAAGACAAAGGCAAAGACTCTTTCCAAATCAAAGACTGCAGCCCAGGCCTCTTCTGATCTGGCACCCAAGTCTCAGAAACCGTTAATTAAAATGGCGGAGGACTTACTTACTATGATTAGGGGTTCATATCCCCCTTCAGATAAAAGGCCAAGGCAGGAAGTTTATTATGACTCCTCTGATCAGGCTTCTGTTTCTTCAGTTTCTTTTTCTGACCAGGATTATTCTTTCCCTCCTTATGAGGATTCTGATGTTAAGGAATCCATTCCTTCAGCTTCTCCCCCCTGAGGATTTCTCTTTTGGGGAAACTTTGCATGAAATGAGGGAACATTTTCACTGGGAAGGACAGGAGTACTCGGAATCTAAGAAAAGACTAAGGGATTTTCTTCTTCTTCCCCAACATAGACCCCCTGGCTATTCCCCCTATTTTGGATATTGTGGATGATGCTTTTTCGGAGGCTAACTTAACTCCTGACTCTTTTCCTCCAGCTCTTGTTAAGCCAGACAGGTATTATAGGGTTCCTGATTCCCACCAGTTTTTATACAAGAATCCTACTGCTGACCCTGAAACCATTTCTCAGGGTCCTAAGGTGGTTAAGGCCGCTTCTGCTAAAAACCCCATTCCCACTGAGAAGGATTCCAGATCTTTAGAAAGATGGGGCAAAAATGTGTACACTTCTGCTACTTTATCTATTAGGGCTTTAAACTGTCAGTTTCATATGCTGAAATACTAGCAATTTCTCCTGTCTGTTTTAAAACAAAAGCTAACTTCCATTTCCGCTTGTGCAGATGATAAGGAATTACATGACTTAATGCATGCCACTGAGCAAGTTGGGAAGCATGGTTTACACTGTAGATTTGATGCCTTGGAGGCTTCTTGTAGGGCTGCCTCTGGCACAGTCATTAGAAGACATGCATGGTTAAAGGAACAAAATTTGCCAGATCAAGTAAAAGCTAAATTATTGGATGCTCCTGTTCAGCATAATGTTTTGTTTGGATCTAAAGCTGAAGAGGTGATAAAGAAGATGGAGGACAAGGCAAAATCCATGCTAACAGTTAAAGATTTCTTACAAGTACAGCCACCCAGATTTAGTAGGAATTGGCCTACAAAAAATTGGTCCTTTCCCAATTCAGACAGGCCTCAGAGGGGTAGATACAGACGTTCCAGAGGAAGGCCTCAAACGCAAGCCTCTTATAGACCGAGACAGTGGACTGCTTCCACCCCTAGGGGAGGAGAGGACAGGTCACAAGCTCATAGAAAACAGACTCAATGACTCCCTCTGTTGGGCTGCAGGAACTTCTTGCCTGGAAGCCCCTCTCGGTGGAAAACTTTCTCTTTTTCACCTAAATTGGACTCTTATAACCCAAGACAAGTGGGTTCTGGATGTGGTTTCAAGAGGTTACAAATTCCATTTTCATACCCTACCAAGACCAAGCGGATGGCCAGGTCTTCCAAACCATCAATGGTTAGAGGCCTTAAACCAGGTGGAAGCTGTGTTGGCTATGAAAGCCATAGAACTAGTTCCACTTTCAGAGATGGGACAAGGTTTTTACTCAAGGCTCTTTCTAGTCCCCAGGAAGCAAAATTCATGGAGACCCATTCTGGATCTGTCAGTATTGAACACTTTTCTCGAGATACCAAAATTCAAGATGCTTACTCTACAGCAGCTACTTCCAATGCTGACCAAAAATGCATGGATGGTAACTTTGGATTTAAAGGAGGCATATTTACACATTCCCATCAGGCAGGAATGCAGAAAATACCTCAGGCTCAAGGCAGGATCGAGGCACTATCAATTCTCTGCGCTGCCCTTTGGATTGTCTACTGCGCCCAGGGTCTTCACCAAATGCCTGGCTCCAGTAGTAGCTTATTGCAGACTCAAGGGAATTCAAATTTACCCTTATCTGGACGACTTTCTTATTCAGGCAGACAGCAGGGATGTTTTACTCCAGCATCTAGAGTTTGTTCAGAATCTTCTCAAGTTCCTGGGATTCACTGTAAACATAAAAAAGTCAAATTTGACACCCTCACAACAGATCATTTTTCTATGTGCTTCTCTAAACACAACAACCCAGATGGCATTTCTGACATACGAAAAACAGTTACAGCTGGCTTCAACTTTCAAAACCTTGGCAACATTAACTCAGCTATCTGCAAGGAAATTCCTACAGGCTTTGGGTTACATGGCCTCCTGCATCCTTCTCGTACCATATGCAAGACTACATATGAGGAAAATACAGTGGTACCTAAAAAGTGTATGGTCTCAGCATTGCCACAGTTTAGACATACAGATCACCGTCCTGCCTTGTCTTCAAAAGGAATTCCTTTGGTGGTCCAAGGCATGTACCCTAAACAAAGGAAAACCCTTCAGTCTGCCTCCTGCCACTCAGATACTAACCACAGACACCTCAGATTATGCATGGGGAGCCCATTTTCAGGGCAACTGTCTGCAGGGCCTTTGGACAAAGGATCAGAACCACCTGCATATTAATTTAAAGGAAATGTTAGCCGTTCAGAAAGCTGTATTGGCCTTCAGGAATCTTCTACAACCAGGACAACTACTGATACGGACAGACAACACCACAGTTATGTCGTACATAAGCAAGGGGGATCTCATTCCTATCCCCTTTACAGACTAGCCATGAATCTATGGAACACAGCTCTAGCTTGCAAACTGGACCTTCAAGCTCAGTTTCTACCAGGGAAGCAAAACTTCCTGGCAGACAGTTTGAGCAGAAACCTGTTGGACCCACACGAATGGATGCTGGACACCGAAATATTCAAGATGATTACAGCAGTCTGGGGATGTCCGCACATAGACCTCTTTGCATCCCACCTCAATCATCAAATACAGATTTTTTGCACCAGGACATTCCACGAACTAGCTTGGAAAGTGGATGCACTATCATTCAGTTGGAGAAACCTCTCGGGTATGCCTTCCCGCCTCTTCCTCTTTTTCCTCGGGTATTATTAAACATCAAACAGGACAAGCCCAAGATGATTATCTTGCTGGCCCCAAATTGGCCTAGACAGTTTTGGTACCCAACACTGAAAAACCTTTGTCTGGAGACCCCTTGGGTTTTACCACAGACTCCGAACCTTCTATCCCAACACCAGGATCAGGTTCTGCACTCCCATGTCAAAACTCTCAGCCTGGCGGCCTGGTTAATCCAGGGTCTTTGATTCATTCCCTTCTACCCAAGCAGGTTATGGATGTCATTTTAGAAGCCAGACGTCCTAGCACTAGAAAATCTTATGCAGGAAAATGGAAAAGATTTTGTTCCTGGATGCAGGCTCAGGATTCAGATCCTCTTATTCCTAACATTCCTCTAATTTTACTTTACCTGTCAGACCTCTTACATCAGGGTCTCTCTTTCTCTTCCATAAAGATACATGCTTCTGCTATTTCTGCTCATTATAATACAGACCCTCCAATTTTTTCCCACCAGCTCATGAGACAGATGTTCTTTGTCTCACATTGCTGCAGTCATAACCTGTGGGTAGTCCGCTGTCCTCGGTCGACCCGAATACCAAAGAGCTGGGCTGGCGTCAGTCATTGTCGCCTAGAGCTGACGTCAGTACGTAGTAGTATTTAAGCGCATGACCGACGCCATATCCTCAGTCTTTCTTGCCGCGTGGTCCGAAGCAGAAGCAGCGTTTGCAAGTGCCGTTCGGCGTTCTGAAATTTTCATTTATCGAGTTTCAGACGAAGACCAAGTTGGGCTAAGTACCCCGCTGGGGAAATCTTTATCTTTTCTTGCCTCAGTTATCCGGATGTCAGAAAAAGTTAATAATTGCATTTCTTGTGGGAAACAGATACCTCATAGGGATTATCATTCTTTCTGTATTCCTTGCTTGGGGACTGAGCACGACGTGGTCGGGTGTCGCTTTTGTGCTAGATTTAATAAGCGCACCATTAAACGGAGATTGGACTGTGCCAGGCTTGTTTTCGGTAAAAGGTGCAACTATAACATGCCGTTGGATCCCCCGACGCCCGCTACCGCTAAAAAGCGTAAAGACAGATCTTTGAAGTCTAAACCGGATGAGTCGTCCGTTGCAGACGCCGGTTCTACTGAGCCTCCGGTTGAATCTGTGGATCCTGCCGAGGGTTCGGCTGAATCCTAGGGGGAATCTTTACTTTTACAGGAGTTGGCCTCTCAGGAGTTAGGCCCGGCTGAAGGTGCTTCTCAGGTGTCTGTAGTTCCAGGCTTACAGAAGGTTATTAGGCCTTCTACTTCAGTGGCTAAAGGCCATGCTAAGGCCAAACCTTGTCTTATTGGCCCTGGTTATAGTTCTAGCTCTCCAGCCCGTTCCTAAAAAGCATATGTTGAAAATGGCGGAGGACTTGATTACTTTGATCAGGGGTTCTATGCCCCCCCCAGAGAAGAGGCCTAGGGTGGAGGCAGATTTAGAGGGAATGGATCATTCCTCAGACTACTCTGATTCCTCAGCTGAAGAAATTCAGGAATTCCCTTCTTATTCAGATTCGGATGCAGAGGACTCCTGTCCTTCTGCTTCTCCTCCAGAGGATTTTTCTTTTTCTGAGACTTTACATTCCATGAGGGAACATTTTAAGTGGGAAGATCAGGATTTTTCAGATTCTCAGAAACGGCTTAGAGAATTTTTGTTTCTGCCACAACATAGGCCCTTGGCTATTCCTCCTGTCTTAGATGTTGTTCAGGATGTTTTTTCTGATTCTTCCCTTAATCCTGATTCTTTGCCTCCTGCCCCTGTTAAGCCGGACAGATATTACAGAGTTCCAGAAGCACATAAGTATTTGTACAAGAGTCCTAGAACTGATCCGGAAAACTATTATTCAAGGTCCTAAGGGTATTAGGGCTTCTGTGGCTAAGAATCCAGTTCCTTTGGATAAAGATTCTAGAGCTTTAGATAGGTGGGGGAAAAAAGTGTACACCTCCTCTACGTTAGCTACGAGGGCTTTGAATTGCCAATTTCATATGCTGAAGTATCAGAACTTTTTGTTAGGTCAATTGAAATCTAAGGTGGATGCTTTATCTGAGGGTATAGAGTGTAAGGAGCTCCAAGAGTTGGTTCATGCATCAGATCAAGTTGGCAAGCATTCTTTGCAGTGTGGTTTCGATGCTCTTCAGGCTTCATCCAGGGTGGCTGCTGCAGGTTCAGTTATTCGTAGACATGCCTGGCTTAAGGATCAAAATTTGTCAGAGCATGTTAAGGCTCGGATTTTGGATGCTCCTCTTCAATCTGAAGTACTTTTTGGTCCTCCTGTGGAATCACTTTTGAAAAAGATGGAAGATAAGGCTAAGTCTATGCAGACGGTCAAGGATTTTATGCAGGCGCATCCTCCTAAGTTTAATAGGAATTGGCCTGCTAGAGGATGGTCTTATCCTTCTTCGGATTATCAGTCTAAGGGCAAGTCTAGACGTGGTAGAGGCAGAGCTCACGCTCAGGGTTCTTTTAGACCTAGGACTTGGAGTTCTCCTGCACAGTCTTCTGGTGAGGGCAGGGGTCAGCCCTTTCGTAAACAGACCCAATGACCTGTATCTTCCGCTGCCAGACCCTTCTTTACTGGCAGCTCCTCTAGGAGGGAAGTTGGGACTTTTCAAACAAAACTGGCATTTGGTCACCCAGGACAAATGGGTGTTGGATATAATAAGTCACGGTTACAAGTTTTATTTTCACACTTTTCCTCCTTTCAAAGGCATGCCGGATGTGCCTCCTCAGCAAAGGATGGAGGCTCGGGAGCAAATCTCGTTACTTTTGCAGATGGGGGCAATTCAGGTGGTCCCTCCGTCAGAAGTAGGCCTAGGTTTTTATTCCCGTCTATTCCTAGTGCCAAAGAAAGGAAACACTTGGAGGCCAATTCTGGATTTGTCCATTCTCAATACCTACCTAGACATTCCAAAGTTCAAGATGTTAACATTACAACAACTTCTGCCTATGCTAGGCAAAGATCACTGGATGGTAACCCTGGATCTCAGAGGCCTATCTTCACATCCCTATCAGGCCCAGCTGCAGGAGATTCCTGAGGTTTCGGGCTGGTACTTCTCATTATCAGTTCTCTGCATTGCCCTTTGGTTTATCTACTGCGCCCAAAGTATTCACAAAAGTTCTGGCTCCTGTAATTGCTTTCTTCAGACAGAGAGGAATACAAATTTATCCTTATCTGGACGATTGCCTGATTCTTGCTCAAAACAAAGACAAGTTACTACAACATCTCCAGTATGTAATGGCAGTTTTAAGGTGCCTAGGGTATTCTGTGAACGAAATAAAGTCCAGTCTAGTGCCCTCTCAGGACATGTGCTTTCTGGGTGTCAGACTGAATACAGCTTCTTAGATGGCATTTCTGACCCCGGACAAACAAAGAACTCTTCATCTATACTTCCAGCAGTTATCAGTAATGTCCAGGCTGACTGCAAGGACAGTCCTTCAAGCCTTGGGGTTCATGGCATCTTGCATTCTAGTACTTCCCAATGCCAAACTGCATATGAGGAAGCTACAATGGTATCTCAAAAGTGTGTGGACTCAACACTGCCACGGTTTGGACACTGTCATTCGGATTATACCTTGCATCCAGAAGGAATTCTTGTGGTGGGCTCAGGAATGTCACCTAAACAAGGGACTCTCTGTGATCCGACCAGAGGCGAGTCGGATCCTAACGACGGATGCCTCGGACTTGGCTTGGGGAGCACACTTCAATGGGAAATGGATTCAGGACATATGGCCTCCCAAACTACTACATTTGCATATCAACATGAAGGAGATGTTAGCAGTCCAATTTGCCTTGATGGCCTTCAAGGACCTACTTCAGCCGGGACAGGTGTTGATTCTAACAGACAACACAACAGTCATGTGGTACATCAACAAGCAGGGGGGAACCCATTCCTACCCTCTTTGCAGACAAGCAATGATTTTATGGGAGACTGCTCTGAGTTTGCATATCAATCTTCAAGCACGGTTTCTGCCAGGAGCACAGAACTCCCTAGAAGATGTATTGAGCAGACAAATTGTGGATCCCCACGAGTGGAGACTGGACCCTCAGGTATTCAAACAGTTGACCGTGGCTTGGGGAGCTCCAGACATGGATCTGTTCACTTCTCCACTGAATTTCCAACTGCCAAAATTTTGCACAAAGATGTTCCATCCAAATGTTTGGAAAGTGGATGCTCTATCTTTCAGTTGGAACAACCTTCACGTTTATGCTTTCCCCCCTCTGCCTCTTCTTCCCAAGGTACTCTTGAAAGTCAGGCGGGACAAGCCTTGCATGATTCTAATAGCACCAGATTGGCCACGTCAGCATTGGTATCCTCTGCTGAGGAGTTTAATTCAGGAGCCTCCTTGGCCTTTGCCACAGGTTCCTCATTTGTTATCCCAGTCAAACAATCATTTTCTCAATGTTCGGGTGCAGTCCCTGCATCTAACAGCCTGGCGTATTCTGTAATGGAGCCAGTGGGGTCTCAGCTTCCTCAACAGGTTTTAGATGTCATTTTGGAAGCCAGGCCTAGTACTAGAAAAGTTTATGCTGATAAATGGAAGAGATTTTTCTTTGGAGCACAGCAAAGGGCTTTGATGTTTCAGTGCCTAATTTGAGTTTTGCACTACAGTATCTTACTGAATTACTGGACAAGGGTTTGTCATTCTCTTCTGTGAAGGTTCATGCTGCAGCCATTTCTGCTCACTATGATTGTGACCCTCCTTTATTTTCTCACCCTTTGTTCAAACAGTTTCTTAGAGGGGCAAAGAATATAAGACCCCCACGTAGAGCTCCTACTCCTTCCTGGGATCTCAATTTTGTGTTAGAAAAGCTTACTTTACCTCCTTTTGAACCTGCAGCTACGTCTGAATTGAAGTTTTTGTCTTGGAAGACTGCTTTTTTGTTGGCCATTACTTCTGCTAGGAGGTTATTTGAATTGCAGGCACTCATGGCAGTTGAACCCTTTCTGATTTTCCATAAAGATAGAGTTTATTTGTGAGCTAACCCTACTTTTATGCCTAAAGTGATTTCTAATGTGGCCTTGAACCAGTCTATTCATTTGCCTACTTTTTATGCTGATCCCCAAAATAAAGGGGGAAGTGTCTTGCATTCTTTAGATATCCACAGGCAGCTACGTTATTATTTGAGCAGAACTAAAGAGTTCAGACAGACTCAACAGTTATTTGTTTCCTTTGCTTTGGGTTCACAAGGGAAAGCTGTTTCAAAGCAAACTATTTCTAAGTGGATTGGCCAATGTATTGCTTTTTGTTATTCTCATCATGGGAAGGATGTTCCTGCTGGGATCAGACCTCATTCTACCAGGGCTACTGCCACATCTACTGCTTTTTTGAGGGGGGTAGCTACTAAGGATATTTTGGAGGCAGCTACTTGGAGTTCAGTACACACTTTTACTAAGCATTACCATCTCCCTCTTTATTCCAAGTCCAGGGCTGGGTTTGCCACTGCAGTTTTACAGGGCATGTTAGCAGCTCCTAATGCTATTTAGTTTGCCAGCCTCCCTTTTCCTTTGCTTTGGGATTCTACCCACAGGTTATGACTGCAGCAATGTGAGACGAAGAACATAGTACAGTTTTGTACCTACCATAAATGTAGATGTTCGAGGATCTACATTGCTGCAGTCCAATTATCCCTCCCTCCTTCCCCTCTATAGTTTGTGGTTGCTGTATTTTTTGGGATAATCTTTATTTCCACACTGGTAGTTGTTGGGCTTTTACTATTTTGGCTCTGGCCTTCTTTCATTCTTAGGCCTTCTGACATCTGGGGCAAGAAAGACTGAGGATATGGCGTCGGTCATGCGCTTAAGTACTACTACGTACTGACGTCAGCTCTAGGCGACAATGACTGACGCCAGCCCAGCTCTTTGGTATTCGGGCCGACCGAGGACAGCAGACTACCCACAGGTTATGACTGCAGCAATGTAGATCCTCGAACATCTACATTTATGGTAGGTACAAAACTGTACTTTTCTCAGAGGAGCTAAGAACTTAAGGCCCCCTAGATCTCCTCCCATTCCTGCTTGGGATCTCAACTATGTTTTGGAAAAACTCACCTTACCTCCTTTTGAACCTGCTGCCACATCTGACATCAAGTTTTTATCTTGGAAGACAGCCATCCTGTTAGCTCTGACCTCTGCCAGGAGAGTTTCGGAGGTGCAAGCTCTCATGGCTGTGGAACCTTATATTATTTTTCATCAAGACAGGGTGTCTTTAAGGACTAATCCTACCTTCATGCTTAAGGTGATTTCCAAAGTGGCTTTAAATCAAACTGTTCACTTGCCAACTTTTTTCCCCACTCCTCAAAATAAGGGGGAAAGGATCTTGCATTCCTTGGATGTACACAGACAACTACGTTTTTACCTGGACAGAACCAAGGGAGCAATTGTTTGTTTCTTATGCTTCAAGTTCCCAAGGTAAAGCTATTTCAAAACAGACCATTTCCAAATGGATTGCTCATGGAATCAGATTTTGCTATTCACACCATGGAAAGCAAATCCCAGGGACTATAAGGACTCTAAAGACTCACTCCACCAGAGCTGCTGACACTTCAGCTGCCTTCCTCAGAGGAGTTCCTACCAAGGACATTTTGGAAGCTGCAACTTGGAGTTCAGTGCATACTTTTTCTAAGCACTACAATCTACCTCTTTACTCTAAGTCTAGGGCAGGCTTTGCTTCTGCAGTCTTGCAGGGCCTTTTAGCCGCCCCCTGTACTTTATGACCATCTCCCTTTTATTCTGCTTTGGGATTCACCCCTACAGTCATGACTGCAACAGTGAAACACGATGAACATAGTACATTTGTGTACACTTACCATAAATGTAGATGTTCGAGTGTCTTCACTGTTGCAGTCTGGGTTTCCCTCCTTCCTGTCCCCTCTTATTTTTTCTTTTGTGTGGTTCCTTTTTTCACCCTTCTTCCGAGGTGTATTTGCAAAGGGTATGGGATCTTACTCATTTTGGAACACCTGACATCTGGGGCAAGAAAAACTGGAGAACATGGCGTCGGCTGTCACCTTTGTACTCCTGGAGCCCTGACGTCAGGGAGCATGGCTGAACAGCCGACGCCTGACCCAGACTTTGGGATTCTGGCCGGCCGAGAACTGCCTGCCGGCAGGGGAGAACCCTACAGTCATGACTGTAACAGTGAAGACACTCTAACATCTACATTTATGGTAAGTGTACACAACTGTACTTTCTTAAAGATAGGTACCAAAACACTTTTTCTCCACTCCTCAGGCATCCTCTGACTTTCCAGAATTTCATTAAACAATCTAGTTAAAAATTCCACTGCCATTTCTCCTAAGCACCTCCATGCTTCCATTGGGATGTCATCTGGGCCAACAGCTTTTCCATTCTTAATCCTCTTCATAGCTATCCTTAGTTCCTCCTGGCTAATCTGTTTCACTTCTTGATTCGCTATCCCGACATCATCCAACTTTCTCTCTCTTATTCTCTTCATTCATCAGCCTCTCAAAATACTCTTTCCATCTACTCAACACACTCTCCTCTCTTGTGAGTACCTTTCCCTCACTATCCTTTATCACCCTTACTTGCTGCACATCTTTCCCAGCTCTGTCCCTCTGTCTAGCCAATCGGTACATGTCCTTTTCTCCCTCTTTAGTGTCCAATCTCTCATACAACTCTCCATACGCCTTATCATTAGCTGTCGCCAGCTCTCTCTTTGCCATGCGCCTCATCTCCTTATACTCATGTCTACTTTCTTCATCTCTTTGACAATCCCACTTCTTCTTCTCCAGCCTCTTCCTCTGTATACTCTCCTGTACTTCCTCATTCCACCACCAGGTCTCCTTGTCCTCCTTCCTCTGTCCAGATGTCACACCAAGCACCTTTCTAGCAGTCTCCCTTACTAGTTCTTCTGTAGTTACCCAGCTATTCGGTAACTCTCCACTGCCTCCCAGTGCCTGTCTTAACTCTTCCCTAAACTCCACTTCACAATCACCCTTTTTAACTTCCAGCATTTAATACTTGGCACTGCTTTCACACTCCTCCTCCTCCTCTTCTTGATCACCAACGTCATCCTACAGACCACCATTCTATGCTGCTTAACTACACTTTCCCCTGCCACCACTTTACAGTCTCCAATCTCCTTCAGACTGGCCCTCCTACATAGGATATAATCCACCTGTGTGCATTTTCCTCCACTCTTGTAAGTCACCCTGTGCTCCTCCCTCTTCTTAAAATACATATTCACCACAGCCATGTCCATCCTTTTCACAAAATCCACAGTCATCTGACCTTCTGCATTCCTCTCCTTAACACCATACCTACCCATCACTTCCTCATCCCCTCTGTTCACTTCACCAACATGCCCATTAAAGTCTGCTCCAATCACTAGTCTCTCACCCTTGGGTACACTCACCACAACTTCATCCAACTCACTCCAAAATTTCTCTTTCTCATCCATCGCACACCCAACCTGTGGAGCATATGCACTAACAACATTCATCATTACACCATCAATTTCGAGTTTCATAAACATCACTCTGTCAGACACTCTCTTCACGTCTAAAACACTCTTGGCATATTGTTCCTTTAGTGTATAACCCCTACCCCATTTCTCCTGCCATCCACACCATGATAGAACAATTTGAACCCGTTTCCTAAACACCTGGCCTTACTTCCCTTCCATCTGGTCTCTTGCACGCACAATATATCAACCTTCCTTCTCGCCATCATATCAGCTAGCTCTCTTCCTATACCAGTCATACTGCCAACATTCAAAGTTCCTACCCTCACTTGCACACTCTTAACTTTCCTCCTCTTTTCCTGCCTTCGCCCTCCTCTTCTCCTTTGGCCAACAGTAGCCCAATTTCCACCAGCACCCTGTTGGCTAACAGTACTGGCGGCGGTCGTTAACCCGGGCCTCGACCGATCCGGTATGGAAATATGAAATTTTCGCGCCATAAGTTATGTGGCAGAATTTTTACGCCAGATGCCCTTCCTGATGCAACCCTCTCCATTTATCCGGGATTGGGACCGGCACAAAGAAATGCACTAGCTTGTGCATCCCCATTGCTGGATGTAGTAAAATTGGTAAATATTTAGTGTCTGTCATTAGAGATCTTGTTACATATATTGTTAATAAGAGATGTAGGGTAACTCCTTCGAAGAAACATGTGTTTTAACAAAACAGCATTCTTTTGAAAGTCATAATCTTGACTGATAATTCTAGAGATGCGAATAAATTGACTTCTGACAAGGTTCCTTTTCATAAAAAATGGATGGGAGCTAGTAAAGTCAAGCAGATTTTTTTTATAGGTCTCTTTTCTGTATATAATGGAACGTACTGTATTAGGAGGTAGTAAGTATATCTGTGTATCTAAAAAGGAAATAGAAGACCCTATTCCAGACAAAATCAAGTTCAGAAAACCTAAACTGTCTCAAATCAGAAATAAAAAGGCCTAAAGAAGATTGGTCACCCTTCCATGCAAAAAAAACATAGTCAATAAATCTTTTGTAAATGTGTGCTAGATTGAAGTTCTTTGAGGTATTTAATTTTTCTAATTCCCATGTGCTCATGACAATATTAGCAAAAGCAGATGCTATTTTGGAACCCATAGCTATTCCCTTGGTTTGTTTGTATATATGTCCATTAAAGAAGAAAAAGTTATTCAGTACCATTTCAACTAAAATACATAGTGTATTAATTTTAATTTTTGAGAAGGTGGTGTATTTGTTAAGAAATAATCTGAAAAGTTGCATACCTTCTTCGTGAGGTATATTAGAGTATAACCCTTCTACATCCATAGTTACTAAAATACATTTAGATAACCCTCATTTTTTGTGGAATAGTTTGTCTAAGAAAGCCCATGAATCTCTTAAATAGTTGTTGGTCTTTTGTACTAAAAGGGTTTAAAACTGCAT
>NC_056747.1:472928644-473011144 GCF_019279795.1 Protopterus annectens
TTGCCTTACCATCTTCTTCCAGTAAATTCCAACCCCCTCTTGCCTATTCTTGTTATCCCTAATTGCAGTTATTCCTGTTGGCAGAATATACTTTCTTTGTTCCTGTGTTGATTTAGTTCTTAGAATACTTTCTACTTTATCAGTATAATATTCTGTGTATGGTTGTTATTGTTCTCCTTAAGGATCTACATCCAAAATTGCAGTCTCTCCTTGTTTTGCCATCATTCCTTTCAAATTTGAACTATAGCTTTCTACTTGTGTTATGCATAGGAGCCTTAACTGTGTCGCTCTGAAATACTCCTTCAGATCAGGTAATCCCAAACCACGTATTCCTATTGGAACTTTTACCCCACTTGACTCATGTTGTTTTCCCCTCCCAGATGAAGTCCTTCAGCTCTTTAATTGCTATCCACAATTTTTCCTCTGGATGATAGAAGTATGCTGTCCTGTGTATAAAACTAAAGGGACTAAACATTTTTTCACTGCTTGTGTTTTGCTATCTTAAGCAAGAGCTTCCAATTTATTTTGTTTAGTCTCTTCCCACATGTCCTCAGCTGCAATTTTTTCATGTCCCCATAAATATGAGTATTGCTGAACCAATTCATTTGTGGGTACATAGTTTACAGCTCTAGCTTTCATTTTATCTTCATTCATTTTGTATCTCGAAAAGAACTGTAATTCTCAGAATGTTCCACGACACTGAGATGACCTATTCTGGTTCCATCAGGTATAAAATATTTGCATATGAAGCCAACTTTTTCCTGAATTGTAGTACCAGTTATGTCCTTGAATGAGTCCTTTATTTTCTTTGTCAGTGGTTCGAAATATATTGTAAATAATAAAGGAAAAAGAGGATGCCCTGCCTGGTTCCTGTGTTCAGATGCAACTTATCAATGGGAATCTTCCATTATATATCCCCCTAATAAATCTTATTGTATCTGGAAATACAAATGATTACCTTGCCCTACTCATAAAATCCCAGCTTACTCTCTCAAAATTTTTCTCTGCATCAAGACCCACCAGCAGCAATATTTTCTTAGATCCTGCTTCTCTCTGGATTATCATTGTTCTATTAATATTGTCATATGTTTGCCTCCCCTTCACAAATCCACATTGCTCCATATCTACCAGTTTTCCTAACACCTTTGACATTCTTTTAGCTGTTATGAACATAAACACTTTGTAATCATGATTTAAAATTGTGATGGTCTGTCTATATGAAGCTGGATCTGATTGGTCTTTACCATCTTTAGGTATTACAGCAACAGTAATATTTTTTCACGGTGTTTGTACTTTCCCTTCTTTTAAAATATTGTTAAAACTTTCCAGGTCTTTATCACTTTCTCCCGTCCTAGCTTCCATACGTCCATTGGAATATCATCCATTCCTGGATATGTTTCTTCAGCTTGGCTATACGTCACCATTTTTATTTCAACTCCTCCTATCTTAACTGTTAATTGAGTCTCATCTACCTCTAAACTTGGCATATTTTAGTCTTCCGTAAATATTTCCATTTGTGTTTTTTTTTCTTTCCCCTCACTTCTCTGCTTTGTATGCATATTAATAAAATTTCTGAATTATCCCTAATACCTGTACAAGATCTCTGGTTATTTTTCTTGTTATAGGCTCCCTAAGTTTGGCAGCTACCCTTTCTACTTTCTGTTGCTTAAGTTGTTGTGTCTAATGTTTTTGTGCTCTGAAGTTATTATCAAAAAAACAGTTGCTTAACAGCAGTGTTTCTAAACTCATGCATAATATCAGGTAATCCCGTATTTTCTCTTTAGTACTCTACAGATGTTCTTCGTGTTTCACTGTTGCAGTCATCACATTTGGGTTATCTGCTTGCAGTAGCCCTCAGTCAGCCAGATTATCAAAGTCTTGGGTCCTACGTCGGTTGCTGTCTCATCTTCCATGACGTCAGGTAGTCAGGGGTATAAAGCATGCAGCCGACACCATTACATCAGTTTTTTCTTGCCCCAGATGTCAGGTGCCCCTATAATGGGAAGCAATTTTACATACATGCATACACACACACACATATATATATATATATATATATATATATATATATATATATATATATATATATATATATATATATATATATATATATATATATATATATATATATATACACACACACACACACACACACACACACACACACACACACACACAAGGTTACACCTCCAACAAAAAAGCAAATACACCAAAAAGCTTAAAGCATAGTAAACAAGACTAGAGATATACACAAAAGAAGTCAGGGGGCTGGAGGGAGGGTGAACAGGACTGCAACAGTGAATACACTCGAACATCTACATTTATGGTAAGTGTACACAACTGTACTATGTTCTTCGTGTTTCACTGTTGCAGTCATCACATTTGAGTAGATTCACAAAGCTAAGGATGGGAGGAGGAAATTAGATAACATTAGGACAAGCTATAAGGCCCTGCAAGACTGCAGTGGCAAACCCAGCTCTGGAGTTAGAGAAAATTGGCAAATGGTAATGCTTGGTGAAAGTATGTACAGAACTCCAGGTAGCAACTTCTAGGATGTCCCTGGTAGGGACACCTCTGAGAGAGGCTGTGGAGGTAGATGCAGCCCTGGTTGAATGTGGTCTTATCCCCTGTGGGGTAGGTTTTCCATGGTGCTTACAGCAGAAATGAATGCAATGGCCTATCCATTTAGAAATGGTTTGCTTTGAAATGGCCTTCCCCTCTGCCCGTGCAGCAAATGCATCCAGCAGCTGTTCAGATTTTTTGCAAGGTTTAGTCCTGTCCAAGTAAAATCTAAGTTGTCTATGCACATCTTAGGAGTGCAGAATACATTCCTCTTTGCTCTGTGGATTAGAAAAGAAGGTTGGCAAATGAATGGACTGATTAAGAGCCACACTGGATACCACCTTGGACATGGAGGAGGGATTAGTCCTGAGGGACACCCTGTCCACATGAAACATGATGAAAGGCTCCACTGCCTTAAGGGCCTGTAATTCAGACACCCTTCTTGCTGAAGTGATGGCAATTCCCAGATCTTGTTTGTAGCTGCTTCACCAAGACGTGATCTCTGAGCTCTAGGCAGGTAAAGTGGGATTTATTCATCAAACTTTAGCTGTGCGCTTTGTTAGAGTGTGTGTGAGTAGTTAGTTTTTTTCCCCTTGTTCTTCCTCTGGTTTACCTTAAAAAAGAAAGTTTAAAGTTGTTAACTTTTTCCCCTAGTGTAGGCCTCCCCTTCCCGCCCTTGGCGTGTGTGTGTGCGCATTTGGCTAGTTAGCCCTGATTAGTGTAGGGTGGCTATGTCGGAGTCTCAAAAGCCGACCTTTTCTAAATGCACAGAGTGTGGCCATAAGCTGTCGCCGGCCGATGGTCACATTCTGTGTGTGGTGTGTTTAGGGGTTCCCCACCTTACTTCGGGCTGCAAGATCTGTGCAGCCTTCAACCCTTAGGCCATGCAGGATCGCAGGGCCAAGCTGATTCTGGCTGGTCTTCTTCCAGCTGAACCAGCGGCTTCCTCCTCCTCTTCAGCCACGGCTATTGGCTGTACAAGCTTCTGGTCCTCCTCCCCTGTCCGGGACTCCCACTCCCACTTCAAAACAGGGTGATAGAGAGGCCAGGAAGGAGAGAAGCAAAGGAGAAAGACAGAGAAAGAGAAAAAGAGAGAGACAAGGAGAGGGGGTCGCAAGAGACTAGCGGACTTGGATCCATCGCCCCCCCCTGCTAAAATGGTCTCCATGCCTGAAAAACGTACTAAGCCGTCTTCCCCTCGGCTCCGTTCTCCAAGACTCTCCCCAGAGCAAGAGGAGGAGGCTCGGCTAGCTTTGAGGTCATCTTCGCATCTGCCCTCCTGGCCGGTGTCAGTGGCGTCCTCCAGATCCACAAGGAACCTCTCTGAAGCTGACATGGACCGGATGATGAGAAGGTTCTTGCAGACTCAATTGCAGATGGGAGTTTTGCTGGCTCCCCCTCCCGCCAGAGTGGAGAGTTCAGCTTCGGTAGCTCTTTCTCCGATCCATCCCCGGGTTTTGGAGTCCCTGGATCCAAGAAGCCCTGGAGTTAGGTGGCCGGCGCCGATGGTTCCTTCAATCTCGACGCCTGCCATGCCCTCTAGTCTGTCGGATCCAAGCTCTCGGAGCCGAGATCTAGGCATCGGATCTGAGGTGATGAGTGTGTTGTCAGCTCTGTTGTGCTTGGGGCATACCATTCCTCTGGGTCCGGCTGTTCTGGGCTCTGCTCCGATCCCCTCGTCGGATCCAAGTGGCTCGGCTACTTGTTCCACCAGATGTTCATCATGTTACACCTGATGTTCATCGTGCATACAGCTGCAGTCATTACAGATGGGTTATCCTGCCGTCAGGCGGGTCCTCGGTCGGCCGAATTCGAAAGTCTAGGTCCGGCGTCGGTTGTCGTCGCTTCTTCCCTGACGTCAGTGCGGCAGGGGTACAAAAGAGGCAGCCGACGCCATTTTCTTCCGTCTTTCTTGACGCACGGTGCCCGAAGCAGAAGCAGTTCGCAAGTGTCGGTCGGCCAGCTCCTGAGATTTACGAAAGTATTTCAGCCAAAGTCTTCTTGAAAGCTAAATACCCCGTTGGGGAAACTTTTCTTGCCTCAGACCGATGTCAGACAAAGTTAATAATTGCATTTCTTGTGGGAAGCAAATACCGCATAAGGATTTCCACTCTTTCTGTATGCCTTGCTTAGGCCCAGACCACGACGTCTCGGCCACCTGGTACTAGGCCTTCTGGCCTCCAGAATGACATCCATAACAGCTTTGGAGAGAGGCAGTGCTTGCTTGATTAGGAAATCTTCCATGCAGCCAGGTTTAAAGTCTTTAGCTGGCTGCGAAGTATCTGATTGTTGTGCTGAGTCAGCAGATGTGGGATTTGAGGTAGAATCCAGGGTGGTCCTTGTGCTAAGTTTTTCAAGATTGGGTACCAGTGCTGGCGTGGCCAGTCTGCTGCAATCAGGATCATCTTTGGCTCTTTCTGTCTGGCTTTGATGAGTACCTTTGGAAGGAAGAGGTAGTGGTGGGAAAGCATATACTTGTAGGTTTTCCAGCTGAATGAGAGGGCATCCACTTTCCATGCTTGTGGATGGTAAGTCCTTGTGCAGAATTTCTGTAGCTGGCAGTTCATTGGGGATGCAAACAGATCTATGTCTGGGCGTCACCATTTCTGTGTTATCATTCTGAATATTTGTGGATTCAATTCCCATTCATGAGAATCCATGATGTTTCTGCTTGTCTGCCAGTGTGTTTTTCTCTCCTGGCAGGAATTGTGCTTACAGATGAACTTGATAGTTTAGAGCTGTGTTCCATAAGGCCATGGCTTGTCTGCAGAGGGGATAAGAGTGAGTGCCCCCTTGCTTGTTTATGTACCACATAACTGTGGTGTTGTCTGTCTTTAGTAGTAGTTGTCCTGGATGTAGCAGGTCCTTGAAGGCTATTAGGGCATTTTGTACAGCTAGCATCTCTTTTTGATTGATGCTAGCTGGTTGAGTAAAAGGCTGTCCCTTGTTGAGGTGACAAGCTTGAGCCCACCATCGAAACTCCTGTTGCAGGCAAGGAATTAGTGGTATAACTGTTTCCAAACTTTGACAGTGTTGAGACCAGACACTCTTTAGGTACCATTGTAGTTTCCTCATATGCAGCCTGGCATATGGAATTAGTAGTATGCAAGATGCCATGTAACCCAAGGCCTGCAGAATTTTTCTTGCAGGGAGTTGGGTTCTTGTTGCCATTAATTGAAAATATTGAGTCAGATGTCCTTGGTTGTCTGGCGTGAGATAAGCCATCTGGGCCGTTGTATTCAAGCTGGCACCCAGGAATATTATCTCTTGTGAGGGCACTAGTTTTGATTTCTTTTCGTTTACTGTGTACCCTAGGCAACTTAACTGTTTTACAAACGCCATATGCTTTAGAAGAATGTCCTTGCTCTCTGCTTGAATCAGGAAGTAGTCCAGGTACAGATAAATTTGAATTCCTTTGTCTGCAAAATGCAATTACTGGTGCCAGGCACTTTGTGAAGGCCCAGGGCGCAGTAGATAAGCCCAAAGGGCAGTGCCGATAATTGGTAGTGCATTGAACCAGCCATGAATCTGAGGTATCTTCTGCAGTTTTGTCTGATAGGGACATGCAGGTATGCTTCCTTGAGGTCCAATGTTACGAGCCAAGCTTTCTTGCCCAGCATGGGAAGAAGCTGCTGTAGTGTCAACATTTTGAATTTCGGAACATCCAGGTAAGTGTTTAGGGAAGAAAGATCCAGAATGGGCCTCCAGGCTTTGTCCTTTCTGGGAACCAGAAAGAGTCTTGAGTAAAATCCTTGTCCTTGCTCCTGTGGTGGTACCTTTTGAATAGCTCTCATGTCCATGAGTGCAGTAATTTGTTTTTGAGCCTCTGCCCATTGATTTTGTGGCAGGTTTGGCATTCCTTTTAACCTTGGCAGAGTGTGAAAGTGGAACCTTTAACCTTGAGATACAATGTTGAGAACCCATTTGTCTTTGGTGATCATATGCCATTCGTGATAGAAAAGTGCCAGTTTTCCTCCCAAGGGGGCTGCCGAGATAGAGCCGTTTGGCAGCTGTAGTGGGAAGTCATTGGGGCTGTTTTTTATAAGGTTGTGACCTGTTTTCCCCTTCTTTCTGGCCTGATGCACCCCATTGTCGAGGCCTGTAAGAATCTTATGGTTGACTTCTACCTCTTGGACATCTGTATCTGCCCCTTTGAGGTCTGTCAGAAACTGGAAAGGACCAGATGTTCATCGTGCATACAGCTGCAGTCATAACAGATGGGTTCTCCTGCCGTCAGGCGGGTCCTCGGTCGGCCGAATTCCAAAGTCTAGGTCCATCGTCGGTTGTCGTTGCTTCTTCCCTCACGTCAGTGCAACAGGGGTATAAAGGAACCAGCCGACACCATTTTCTTCAGTCTTTCTTGCCGCGCAGTGCCTGAAGCAGAAGCAGTTCGCAAGTGCAGGTCGGCCAGCTCCTGAAATTACGAAAATTTTGAAACCAAAGTCTTCTTGAAAGCTAAGTACCCCGTTGGGGAAACTTTTCTTGCCTCAGACCGATGTCAGACAAAGTTAATAATTGTATTTCATGTGGGAAGCAAATACCGCATAAGGATTTCCATTCCCTCTATATACCTTGTTTAGGCCCAGACCACGACGTCTCGGTCTGTCGCTTTTGTGCTACATTCAACAAACGCACCATTAAGCGTCGGGCGGTGTCTTCTAATGACAGAACCTGTAACAGCTGCTCTGCTCTACAGGAGGCCTCTAAAGAATCAAAACCACATTGCAAAGTGCGTTTTCCCACTTGTTCAGCTGCATGCAATAAATCCTGCATTTCCTTTAAATTAGGAGGATCTGCATCTGGAAGCATTTTTTTTGTTTCAACTGAGACATCAAAAATTGCTGATATTTTAATATGTGAAACTGGCAATTTAAGGCCCTCATTGCTAAAGTTGCAGACGTATATACTTTCTTCCCCCATCTGTCTAATGCTCTGGAATCTCTGTCGGAGAGGACTGGATTCTTTGCTGATGAGGCCTTAACCCCTTTGGGTCCCTGAGAAATAGTTTCAGGGTCGCCGCAGGGCTTTTATAAAGAAATTTGTGAGAGTCAGGGACTCTGTAGTATCTGTCAGGCTTAACAGGGGCTGGAGGTAAAGAATCAGGATTTAAGCTGGATTCGGTGTACACATCATCCACAGTATCTAATACTGGCAGAATAGCAAGGGGTCTGTGTTGAGGTAATAAAAGGAAATCTCTGAGCCTTTTCTTGGATTCTGAGTAATCCTGGCCTTCCCAATGGAAATGCTCCCTCATGGTATGTTGGGTTCCCCAAAGGAGTAGTCCTCAGGCAGAGAGGCTGATGGAACTGACTCCTCAGCATCAGAATCCTCATAAGGGAGTAAGGAGTATCCTAGGTCTGAGGATGAATCTGAAGAGATGGATACCTGGTCGGATGAGTCATAGTCTGCATCCAGTCTAGGCCTTTTATCAGGAGGGGGATGGGAACCCCTAATCAGAGTGATTAGGTCTTCGGCCATTTTGAGCATTTGTTTTTTAGGCATGGAGGCCTGTCCTGGAGAATGCTGTATTTGTTTCTTTGTTTTTAAAGTAGGTTTAGACTTAGCAGAAGATGTAATGCTTAACTGAGTAGGTCTGAAAACACCCTCTGAAGCTGCGGGATGTTCAGCTACTCTGGATGGCTCTGAAGGGGTAGTTTCGGTAGTCTGAATAACTCGTGCGTCCGAAGGCCCAGCCATCTCCACGTGGGAGTCAGAGGCGGCTTGTGGTTCTACAGAAACGGTCATCAGGGGCTGCGAAGGCGCCTCACTGAAAACCGGAGAACCGACGACTGCCCTAGAAGAGGCTTTGTCGTCAGTTTTGGGCCTCGGATGCCTATCCTTGTCTTTGTGCTTTTTATGTATTCCGGTCATTGGAAGTTCCGACGGCATGGTATAATTGAATTTTCTGCCAAAATAATGTTGGGCAAAATCAAACCGACGTTTAATAGTGCGCTTGTTAGACCTAGCACAAAACTGACAACCAGTGACGTCGTGGTCTGGGCCTAGGCATGGGATACAATAAGAATGGAAATCCTTATGAGGTATTTGCTTCCCAGAAGAAATACAGTTATTAACTTGACATCGGTCTGAGGCAGGAAAAAGTCTCCCCAATGGGGTACTTAGCTTTGTAGAAGTCTTCGGTTCTGGATTCGGAATGAAAATCTCAGGAGTCGGCCGACAGGCACTTGCGAACTGCTTTTGCTTTGGGCACCGCGCTGCAAGAAAGACTGAAGAAAATGGCGTTGGCTGCATCTTATATACCCATGTCACATGTCAGGGAGGAGGTGACAGCAACCGACGCCGGACCAAGACTTTGGAACTCAGGCCGACTGGGGAACCGCCTGACGGCAGGATAACCCAAGTGTAATGACTGCAGCAGTGTATACACTCGAACATCTACATTTATGGTAGGTACAAAACTGTACTTTTCAGGGAAGCCGGTTCCCCTTCGGCCTTCATTGTGGAGAGGGTACTCTCAGGAGGATCGAGACCCCTCACTCTTTTCTCTGAGACCGCCCCTGCTCCCTCGCAGTTGAGTATGTCTTCTATCATCCAGTCCTCCCAGAGACAGCCTGTGTCTGATATGCCCCAGATGGTTCCCCTCGAGGAATACAAGACCGTGAGTCCTCCCCGGAGAGTCCCCCCCAAGGAGGTCCCTCGCAAATGCCAGTGCAAGAGGAGGCACATGGACCCCCCCTCCCCCCGAGTCCCTCACTGAGGATACCGAATTTGAGGAAGGGGAAGGCTCCCCCAGATCTTCCCCCGAAGATGTCTCCTTCGGAGACATATTGGAAATACTCTGCCAGAGAGGATGCTGGTTTTCCCAAAAGCCTTCCTCAGATGAGTCAGTATTTCTGGAGGCCCTTGACGTAGGCCCATCTACCTCTTGGGCGTCCCCCCTGGCTGATCCTCTGGTGGACCTCATTACCACCAGAGCTTGGAAGGAACCAGACACTGTAGAGCCAATACCAAAACAGCCAGATAAAGTGTTGAGCCCTCCTACTGACAAGCCTGCATGGAGTAAGGGTTCCCCAATTGATGCTATGGTGGTGGAGGCGGCCACCAAAAAGGAACTGGCCCAGGAAAGTTCCTCGATCCATCCTCCGGACAAGGAGTCTAGGGCGATGGATCGTTTTGGAAAGCGGACGTATGCTTCAGCTACCTTTGCCGTAAAGGTGCTGAAATATATGGTCCACGTGATTAGATGTCAACGCGACCTTGTGAAAGAGTACACGGAGTCTCCCCCAGAGTCCATTTCGTCTGTGATAAATGGGCATTTTCGGCTCATATGGGCACTCTTAAGTCTGTTACAAATACGTCCATGGGTTTACTCTCTCACATCAATGAGTGAGCCGCTAGTGCGTCTGGGTCCGGTATTGCCATGAGGCGTCATGCCTGGCTCCGGCTTTGCGATTTTTCTGAACCTTTCAAGGCGTCCTTCGCGAATGCTCCTTTTGACGGTTCAACCCTGTTGTGGAAGACTGTTCGAGACATGCTAGTGCAGAGTGAGAAGGACGGGAAAATGCTGTCAGCCATCGGGATCTGCTTCTCCAACCCTCAAAGGTCCTACTCCAGGAACCAGCGGGAGCAGAAGAAGTTGTGTTTCCGGAAGTCTCAGCATTCCCAGAATGCTCTGGACTCCTTTTCCCCTAGAGCCAGAGGGCGACAAGGTGGACGCCGGCCCAGAGGCAGAGGGGGACAGAAGAACTTCGGGTCATGGGAACCTTTTTCGGATCAACCCGCACAGCAGCCATGAGGGGTTGCCCGACTGCTCTACTCTGGAGGCAGTTGGAGAGCATTTTTTGAAGCACCTAACTCAGTGGGAGTCCATAACATCAGACCACTGGGTGCTTTGAATAATATCCAGAGGTTATTCCATTTTCTTCATACATAAACAGTCCCTTAACCACAAGGCGCCTCCTGGACGTCCCACCCGCTCAAAGGGAGGCAGCAGCTTTGGAAATAGAAAAGCTGCTAGGCAAAAGGGCAGTCCAGCCGGTTCCCCCAGACCAGTCCAGATAAGGCATTTATTCCAGGTTCTTTTTGGTGCCAAAAAAAAGATGGGAGGCTTGAGGCCGATTCTCAGCCTATCCACAATGAACCTGTCCATTGCCAAGGAGAAGTTCCGGATGGTCACATTACACTCCATCCTACCGTTCTTGCAGGAGGAAGACTGGATGTGCTCAGTAGACCTCAAGGATGCATACTACCATATCCTGATGGACAGGCAACCCTGGAGGTTCCTCCGCTTTCGGCTAGGAGCCTGTCACTACCAGTTCAGGGTCCTACCCTTCAGCCTCACCACAGCCCCTAGGGTGTTTACCAAGGTCATGACAGTTGTATCAGCCCACCTGAGTCTTCAGGGCATTCAGGTCTTCCTGTACCTGGAAGATTGGCTCCTCACCGCCCCCACCAGGCATCAACTTGTGATAGCCAGAAATTATTTTCTTCCATTGTCAAACCTACTGGGTATTACAATAAACCTTACAAAATCTTCTCTTCAACCTGTTCAGATTCTGGACTTCATAGAGGCAAGAATAGATTCTCTTCAGGCCAGGATATTTGTGACCTCAGACAGACTTCGGAACCTGACCCTTCATGTCTTGGCACTTCTTCAGACTCCTTCACCCCCAGCAGAGTTAGTCCTGAGAGCCTTAGGGTCCATAGCAGCAGCTATAAATCTGGTTCCTTGTGCACATCTGCATATGAGTGTGTAACAGTGGACATTACAAGTTCAGTGGTCTCTGTTATACCAGCCCCTAGACTTCCCAATTCCTCTAAGCAAGGTGTGCAAAGCTTCTCTCATGTGGTGACTTCAATCCCAGGATCTGCGAGAAGGACGCCCCTTTGTTACACTTCCACCCCAAGCCACAGTGACCACGGGCACCTCCCATCTTAGGTGGGGGGGCATTGCTTGGGCAGGACTGGCCAAGGCACATGGACCCCAAACAAGACGGATGTTCATCGTGTTTCACTGTTGCAGTCATTACTCTTGGGTTATCCTGCTGGCAGGCTACCCTCAGTCGGCCAGAATTCCAAAGTCTAGGTCCGGCGTTGGTTGCTGTCACCTCTTCCCTGACGTCAGTGCGCCAGGGGTATAAAAGATGCAGCCGACGCCATTTTCTTCAGTCTGTCTTGCCGCGTGGTGCCCGAAGCAAAAGCAGTTCACAAGTGCCAGTCTGCCGACTCCTGAGATTCTCAAATCTGAATTTCAGAACTGAAGTCTTCATTAAAGCTAAGTACCCCATTGGGGAAACTTTTTTCTTGCTCCAGACCAATGTCAAGAAAAAGTTAACAATTGTATTTCTTCTGGGAAGCAAATACCTCATAAGGATTTTCACTCTTACTGTATTCCATGCCTAGGCCCTGATCACAACGTTGCTAGCTGTCGGTTTTGTGCTAGATTTAACCATTGCACTATCAAGCTTCGGTTCGATTTTGCGTTTCATTACTTTAGCCGAAGATTTAATTATATAATGCGGTCAGACCAGCCGACAACCGGAGTTTACAAAAAATGCAAGGACAAGGATAGGCATCCGAGGTCCAAAACCGACGACGAAGCCTCTACTAGGCCAGTCGCCGGTTCTCAGTGAGGCGCTTTCGCAGCCCCTGACGCCCGCTACCTCAGAGCCACAGGCCGCTACCGACTCCCACGTTGAGCCGACTGGGCCTGTGGATACTCAAGGTATTGGACACTCTGAAATCATACCCTCAGATGGGTCCGGAGCCGCTGAGCAGGCATCGGCTTCTGAGGGTGTCTTCAGACCTAAACAACTTTATATTAAGCCATCTTCAGCTTCAAAGACTAAAGCAGCTCTAAAGACAAAGAAACAAGTACAGCATGCTCCTACTCAGACTTCCATGCTTAAAAAACAGATGCTCAAAATGGCCGAAGACCTAATCACTTTGATCAGGGGCTCCTATCCCCCTCCTGATAAGAGGCCTAGGCAAGAGACATAGTATGATTCTTCTGATCAGGTATCTATTTCCTCTGATTCCTCTTCTGAACAGGATTACTCCATGCTTCCCTATGAGGATTCTGATGCTGAAGAATCTATTCCTTCAGCCTCTCCTCCTGAGGATTATTCTTTTGGGGAAACCCTGCATACTATGAGGGAGCATTTCCACTGGGGGAGCCAAGATTATTCTGAATCTAAGAAAAGGCTCAGAGACTTTCTGCTTCTTCCTCAGCACAGACCCCTTGCTATTCCACCTGTTCTAGGCATTGTAGATGATGTATTTTCAGAGTCCGGCCTGTCCCCTGACTCTCTACCCCCTGGACCTGCTAAGCCAGACAGATACTACAGGGTCCCGGATTCTCATAAATTCCTATGTAAAAACCCCGGTGCTGACCTAGAAACTATATCTCAGGGTCCCAGAGGGGTTAAAGCTTCTACTGCAAAAAACCCTGTCCCCTCTGATAGGGATTCTAGGGCTCTAGACAGATGGGGGAAAAAAAGTCTACACTTCTGCTACCCTGGCTGTAATGGCTTTAAATAGTCAGTTTCATATGCTTAAATATCAGCAATATTTAATGTCACTGCTTAAACAGAAAATGTTGACAAATACTGAATGTACAGAGAACAAGGAATTGCAGGATTTATTGCATGCAACTGAACAAGTGGGAAAGCATACTTTGCAATGTGGTTATGATTCACTTGAGGCCTCTTGCAGGGCCGCTGTTACAGGTTATGTTATTAGAAGGCATGCTTGGTTAAAAGAACAGAATCTGCCTGATCATGTTAAAGCAAAATTATTAGATGCACCATTACAGCATGATACTTTGTTTGGTACTAAAGCAGAAGAGGTGTTGAAAAAAATGGAGGATAAAGCAAAATCCATGCAGACAGGCAAGGATTTCTTACAGGTACAGCTACCCAGGTTTAGCAGGAACTGGCCTTCTAAAAATTGGTCATTTCCAGTGTCAGACCACAAAGAGGCAGATCTCAGCCCCAAGGCTCATACAGGCCTAACAATGGGGTGCTCCTACCTCCAAAAGCGGAGAAGACAAATCACAACCTTACAGGAAACAGTCCCAATGACTTTCTTCTACCAGTTCCAAGCAGTTTTCTTTTGACAGCCCCCTTAGGAGGAAAACTAGCACTTTTTTCATCAAATTGGCAAATGGTTACCCAAGACAAATGCGTCCTGAACATAGTGTCCCAAGGCTACAGGTTCCATTTTCACACTCTACCAAGGTCAAAGGGCATGCCAGACCTGCCACACAATCAGTAGGCAGAGGCACGAAAGCAAATTACAGCCCTCATGGACAATGAGGGCCATTCAGCAAGTACCACAACAAGAGCAGGGGCAAGGATTTTACTCCAGACTTTTCCTAGTACCCAGGAAGGACAAAACCTGGAGACCAATACTGGACCTGTCTATACTAAATACGTTTCAGGAAGTTCCAAAATTCAAGATGTTGACTCTACAGCAGCTACTGCCCATGCTGGGCAAGAGGGCTTGGCTCGTAACTTTAGACCTAAAAGAGGCATACCTGCATGTCCCAATCAGACAATCTTGCAGAAGATACCTCAGATTCATAGCTGGCTCAGTGCATTACCAATTCTCTGCACTGCCCTTTGGCTTTTCTACTGAGCCCAGGGTCTTCACAAAATGCCTGGCACCAGTAATTGCGTTTTGCAGACAAAAAGGAATTCAAATATATCCCTTCTTGGACGACTGCTTAATTCAAGCAGAGAGCAGACACTCTTCCAAAGCATCTGGCGTTTGTGAAAAGATTACTAATTGGCCAGTGCCCTCTCAAGAGATAATATTCCTGGGTGCAAGCTTAAATACAACTGCCCAGATGGCTTATCTCACGCCAGACAAGCAAAAGCAACTGACTACTTACTTCGAGAAATTGGCAACAAAAAAACACTTATCTGCAAGGAAAATCCTGCAGGCCATGGGTTTCATGGCATCCTGCATTCTACTAATTCCATATGCCAGACTGCATATGAAGAAACTACAATGGTATCTGAAAAGTGTTTGGACTCAGCATTGCCAAAGCCTGGGGACAATAATTGCACTCATTCCCTGCCTACAACAGGAGTTTCGATGGTGGGCAGAAGCCTGTCACCACAACAAGGGTCTGCCATTCAGTTTACCCGCAACCAGACAGACACTGACAACGGATGCATCAGATTATGCCTGGGGGGCCCATATGGCAGGAAAATGTATTCAGGGCACAGGGCCTGCAAACCAGATGCATCTTCAAATCAATCAAAAAGAGATGCTAGCTGTTCAAAATGTCTTGACAGCTTTCAAGGACCTGCTTCATCCAGGACAGTTACTGATGAAGACAACACTATGGTCATGTGGTACATAAACAAGCTGGGAGGTACACATTCCTATCCCCTCTGCAGACAAGCAATGACCTTATGGGACACAGCATTGGCTTTTCAAGTTCACCTGCAAGCACAATTCCTGCCAGGAAAAACAAATACTCTGGCAGACTAACTAAGCAGAAACCTCATGGATCCCCACGAATGGAAACTGGATCCACAAGTCTTCAGCATGATAATAAGGAAATGGGGATGCCCAGACATAGATCTATTTGCCTCCCCTCACAACTGTCAATTGCAGAGATTTTGCACAAGGATTTATCACAAACAAACATGGAAAGTGGCCGCCCTATCATTCAGCTGGAAAAATCTAACAGCATATGCTTTTCCCCCACTGCCTCTCCTTCCCAGAGTACTCCTAAAGGTCAGACAACAGAAACCAAAAATGATACTGATTGCACCAGACTGGCCACGCCAGCACTGGTACCCAATCCTAAAGAGCTTGTCTCAGGGTCCAGCATGGATATTACCTCAAACCTCTCACTTGCTGACCCAACAAAACAATCAGATCCTGCACAGCCAACTCAGAACCATAAATCTGGCAGCATGGTGGATAATGTAGCCATTCAGAACACTCTTTCAAAAGCTGTTATGGATGTTATCTTGGAGGCCAGGAGGCCCAGTACCAGAAAATCTTATGCAGAAAAATGGAAGAGATTCTGTGCTTGGAACTAGGAACAAGGCATTGACACGTCTGTACTAATTATACCTCAGATTTTACAATACTTAACTGAGATGCTGAACAAAGGCCTTTCTTTCTCATCAATTAAGATTCATGCCTCTGCCATTTCAGCCCATTACAATACAGAACCACCTATCTTTTCTCATCCTTTAATAAGGCAGTACCTCAGAGGGGCCAAAAACATTAGGCCTCCAAGGAGAGCACCAATTCCAGCCTGGGACCTCAATTATGTTTTGGAAAAACTCACACTGCCTCCTTTTGAGCCAGCATCAACAGCAGATATAAAATTCTTGTCCTGGAAAACAACTCTGCTCCTAGCAATAACCTCTGCAAGGCGAGTCTCGGAGTTACATGCACTCATGGCTATGGAACCTTTCATCATTTTTCATCCAGACAGGGTTTCTCTGAGGACAAATCCTACATTTATGCCCAAGGTGTGGTGTCCAGTGTGGCCCTCAACCAAACCATTCACTTGCCTACCTTTTACCCAAATCCACAGAACAAGGGTGAGAAAATTCTGCATTCTTTGGACATACACAGGCAGTTGCGCTTATACTTGGACAGAACTAAAGCTTTCAGAAAGACTGAGCAACTTTTAGTGTCATATGCTGCAGGATCACAAGGAAAGGCGATCTCAAAACAGATTATTTCTAAATGGATAGGCAATTGCATCCGTTTCTGCTATTTTCAACATGGCAAATCAGTGCCTAAGGGCATTAGGCCTCATTCCACCAGAGTAGCAGCCACTTCAGCAGCCTTCCTCAGAGGAGTACCAACCAAAGATGTATTTTAGAGGCTGCAACATGGAGTTCAGTGTACACCTTTACAAAGCACTACCACTTGCCTCTCTACTGAGCAGGCTTTGCCCTGCAGTTTTGCAGGGCCTCATAGCCTCTCCTAATCCTATTTTGCCCAGCCACCCATCCTCAGCTTTGGGATTCTACCCAAGAGTAATGGCTGCAACAGTGAAACACGATAAACATAGTACAGTTGTGTACCTACCATAAATGTCGATGTTGGAGTGTATTCACTGTTGCAGTCCAGGTACCCACCCACCATCCCCCTTTTCTTTGCTGGGCCTTATCTGCACTTCTCTATCCTTTACAACCTTTTTGATGTATTTGCTTGTAGATGAAGGAAATGTTATTTTTGTGCATGCATTTCTTATTGGCATATTTTTCAGCCTACCAAATTGGGGCACCTGACATCTGGGGCAAGAAAAAGGCGTTGGCTGCATCTTTTATACCCCTGGCGCACTGACGTCTGGGAAGAGGCGACAGCAACCGACGTCAGACCTAGACTTTGGAATTCTGGCCGACTGAGGGTAGCCTGCCAGCAGGATAACCCAAGAGTAATGACTGCAACAGTGAATACACTCGAACATCTACATTTATAGTAGATACACAACTGTACTTTCTGCATATCAATGTTCTGGAGATGAGAGCAGTGCTTTTAGCGTTGCAGGACCTTCATGCTTCTCTTCCTCTGGGAACTATTGCGATTCAGTCAGACAATATGTCAGTGGTCTGGTATATCAACAAACAGGGGGAACCAAGTCCTACCCACTTTGTTGAGAGGCCATGAGAGTGTGGGAGTGGACCATCTCCACCAACCGTTTCTGATAGCAACGCACATCCCGGGTCGGTCCAACATTTTGGCAGACAAATTGAGTAGGACTATCCTTTTGCCTTATGAGTGGTCTCTGAACCTGTATGTAGCAGAACAGATCTTCCTCAAGTGGGTCAGCCTTGCTGCGATCTCTTCGCATCGCCATCCAACGCGAAGTGCAGTGAGTTTTTCGCTCTGATTCCTTCGTGGGGGGAAACCCCCAGAGACGCTCTTGTCCATGCTTGCCACCTGGTCTTCTTTATGCGTGCCCCCGCTTCCTCTCATGACAAAATTATTACAGAAAGCTTAGTGGTTGGAGAGCAGGATTATCCTCATAGCCCCATTCTGGCCTCGTCAGATTTGGTTTCCCTGCCTATGGTCTCATCCAGTAGCTCCGCCCTGGATATTTAATCCCATTCTGGATCTCATTCGTCATCCCTCAGGAATTCCTCCACCGAATCTGGACAGCCTCAAGCTTACTGCTTAGTTGCTCCAGTTCCATTAATTGCCAGGGCTCCCTGTCTCTCTTCCCCCATTAAGTCCATTCTGGTGGCGGGGCACAAGTCCTCTAGCAGGAAGGTGTACAGTAGTGAATGGAAGCTTTTTTCCGTTTGGGCTTCTCAGAGAAATTTGGATCCTTTATCACTCCTGTTCCAGCGGGGTTAGATTTTTTTTTCTCAAATTTTCCAGCAGGGGCCAGTTCTTCCACCGTGAAAGTCCAGCTGGTGGCTATATCCCATTTTCATGTAGGAGATAATTCAGGTTCTCTAGCTGCTGCCAGAAGTTGCAAGACTTTTATCAAAGGTACTTTTTTACTGAGACCTCCTATTAAGCATCCTTTTCCTCCGTGGGATTTGACCTTGGTTCTTCAAGCCTTAGTAGCGCCTCCATTCGAACCCGCAGCATGAGTTGATTTGAAATTCTTGTCGTGGAAGACAGCTTTCCTGGTGCTTATTTCAGCCAGAAGAGTGTCGGAGCTTCAAGCCTTATGTATGAAACCCTCGTACTTAGTTTTTCATAAGGATAGAGTGTCTCTCAGGACTAACCCTTCTTTCCTTCCTAAAGTAGCTTCAGAGTCAAACATTAGTCAGTCTATTAATCTTCCAGTATTCTTCCCTAACTTTCAAAATAAAGGGGAATACAAACTTCATTTGCTGGACGTTCACAGACAGTTACACTTTTACTTAAATAGGTCTAAACCCTCGTTCTATGGCTACCTCTGCTGCATTTTGGTCCAGAGTTTTCCTGGATGACATTTGTTCAGCAGCTACCTGGGCTTCCTCTCACACTTTTATTACTCATTATAAACTGGATATGGTGTCTAGAGGAAGGGCTTCTTTTGGTTCTGCAGTGCTCTGGAATATCCTTCCTTAAGAGCCTCCCAAGATTTTTGGTAGCTTGGGACTCTGTCCCACAGGTTGATGATCAAATGAAGTTAATTATTTCAAATAAAGAAGTTATGTACTCAGCATAACGTTCCATCTGAGTAGTTATTAGACCTTGTCAGCAACCTTCCCTCCCTCCCTCCTTCCCCCTGACCTTGGTGGTTTATGTCTGTGTTTTGGGCTCGGTGTCTTGGGTCTGATGAGCCTAGTTTATGTATTCTTGTCAGGTTTTGTCTCAAGTTGTGTGTCACGCATTGGGTGGCAAACTCTATCTGAGGACTGGAAGGAGGTTGCAATGTAGTATGGGTAAGGGGGAGGAGCTTGGAGCTCTGTTCTTTAGCATGGAAAGCTGCCAGCTCAGATCCGTATCGGATCCGAAACCCACAGGTTACTGACAAATGAAGTCTAACTACTCATATGGAACATTATGCTGAGTATATAACTTCTTTTTTTCCACAACATTTTACTTTCTTCAACTGTTAATACTTTGCCCTTTTGCCACAGTTTTGTCAGGATCAACTCTTTCTGCAGGTAGGTTTGCATCTTTACTAATAAATGTCTGAGCTGCTTTCTCACTGCGAGTTTTGGAGCATATACAGTGTGCCCTTTTAAGAGTTCCTACTGTGGAATACCAATCCAGTTGCATATTTACGTTTTATTAAAATGAATACAGCCTGTTTGTAGTTACTCTGGTACAGCAGAAAATCCTCGTTTTTCTTATTTGTTTTGTCCTCTAATTCTACCTTTTTTTGAAACATCTTTTCTAGAATAGTCTTGTACTCAGACCACCTTTTCTTCATTTCAGTGTCTGATTTTTCAAGTTTTATCAGCTCATCTGAATATCTGTTTAAATCTTCTTCCATTTTTTCCAGCCTTTTTATTTGAGGTGACATTACCCCTTCAGCATTTTGTTTATTTTAAGCAGCTTACATTGAGTACATTTGACTTATTTTTTCCTCTAGGTTACTGGAAGTCATGTCTTGAACCAAAACTGGAGCTTGCACTGATTTTTGCTGAACAGCTGCAGAATTCTTCCCAGTCTTTTTTTTCCTCACCTTTTATAACTGGTTTTCTTTCAGGTTCTCTGAATTTCTTTTTTGCTGTCATCCAGGCAGAGCATTTATTAACCAGTTAATGAAATTTACCAAAAATATGAGATGTTAAGTTGTCAATCTCGCCTTCATTCTTGCTGCATGGGTTTGGAGCTGACCCTCGGCTCCGACTCGGCCTATACTAAAGCTTGAGAGCTATTTATACCGGCTCGAGGCTACCCTATATCCCACAATGCTAGGCGCTAGCTACCAAGATCTCGTTTGCCGCTTACAGCTGCGAGGTGCGTTTATTACCGGCTCTTCAGGTTAGAAGTTATAATTCTAAAATTTCTATCTTTTAGTCAGATTTATAGTTAGTTTTTAGTTAGCGACCATCCCATTGGCTTCCCTTCATAGCTAATCCCCATTCCGGTCCCTTTTTAATCTTTTTCTAACCCCCTTTAGTTTAGTTTAGTTTAGTTTAGGCCTTTGGGCCTATTCTGCTTAACTTGTCAGTTTAATTTTTGTGTGACTGACTTTAGTGTTTTAAAGGGTGTGTCTGTGTGTGTGTCTGTGTGTGTGTGTGTGTGTGTGTGTGTGTATTTTTTGTATTTTAGGATGTCAAAAGACACCAGGGTCTCAGGCTTCAAGAAGTGTGACTCGTGCTGTCAGAAAATGTCGCTGACAGACTGTCACACTTCTTGTGTTTATTGCCTGGGCCTTCTGCACCTGCAGGACTCTTGTTCGGTCTGTCATGCGTTCAGTCCAAGAGTCCTGCAGGAAAGCAGAAACAAGTTAATTTTGAGGGGCTTGTTAAAGCCTGAAGGTTCCCCGACCAAGTCATCGTCGGGGAAGCCTTCAAAGCCATCGGCTCCGAGCTCAGAGCCTTCGACTGGTGGTGCTCTGACTGCTGTCACATCGGCTCCAGTGGAGCCGATGTTTCCAAGACACAGTCTTCATCATCGGCTCCGGTTGGAGTTGACGTTCCTCAAATTCAGGCTTCTACATCAGCTCGAACTGGAGCCGATGATTCCAGGTCTCAGTCGGCGCCGATAGTGGTGTCGGCGCCATCTGCTAGCCGTAAAAGGTCCAGATCTTCATCCTTGGAGTCTGTTCACTTGGCTCCGAGGTCTCCCTTACTCTCGGAGCGGAGTCATCGAACCCATTCCTCCAGGTCTTCCAAGCTCTCGGACCACGACCTCGAGAGGATGGTTAGTAGACTTCTTACGTCTCGGGCACTAGCCCAAATGCTTCATAGCCCTTCTCAACAGACAGTGGCTATCCCCACCCCATCTTCGATTCCTCCTCCGACTCTTCCTCGAGTTCGGAGCCGGAGCTTGTGGGAGCCGTGGCCGTCGACACGTCAGAGCCGATACCTCACCTTTCGGCTCAGTCGTCGGCTCCGGTCTCTTCCATGGTCCCATCCTTGGAGGGATCTGGGCGCATGGACTTCCTCGTCGGCTCCGAGGGGGTGAGTGGCATCGGACCCTTGTCCGACCCCATTCTCCCTCTCGGAGCTTCGGCGCTGGTAAGTTCGGCCCCGACATCGGCTTCGGAGCCATCCCTCTTGGTGCCGGGAGGGGTCCTTATCTCTTCGGAGCGGGGACCTTCTACCCTGTCTGATAGGGGCGCCTTCGAAGTCATGAGGAGCGTGCTGGCCCCTGTGCCTGCTCCACGGTCGGCTCCCTCAGCTCCTCCCTCTGTAGTGGCTGCTGCGGTCTCTACCCATCCTCTCATTCCTGACCATAGAGATCCAATGGCTCAGGTTTCCCCATTGTGAATATCCTCCTCTTCCGAGGTTTCCCCTGATCCATCAGGGGAACCCCCTCGGAAGAGAAAATGTAAGAGGAAGCATGTGGACTCCCCTGAGTCCATTACATGGGATACCGACTTGGATGAGTGTGAAGGGTCCCCATGGTCCCCCTCTAAGGATGTCTCCTTTTCAGACATCCTTGAAATCCTGAAGCAGAGGGAGAACTGGTCTACCCTTAATCCTTCCGAGGACGAGTCGGTTTACCTAGAGGCTTTTGGCTCTCGCCTTTCCACCTCCTGGGTGTCTCCGCCCTTTGACCCCCTCATGGAAGTGGTGGCGCGGAAGGCGTGGACGGTCCCTGATTCGATGGAACCTACCCCACGGAGGCCTTCCAAATTTATAACAGCCCCTTCGGATAAACAGTTTTTAGCCAAGGGTGTCCCGGTTGACGCCATGGTGGTGGCTGCAGCCACTAAGAAGGAACTGGCTGATCCTTCAGTACCTGTCCATCCTCCTAACAAGGAGGCTAGGACTATGGATAGGTACGGCAAGCGGATGTTTTCTTCAGCGACCTTTGTCATGCGATCGCTGAATTATCTGTGCCACTTCACCCGCCTTCAAAGAGACATGCTCAAAGAAGTGGGTGAGGTCTTACAGGATCCAACAACTGCGGGGTCTCAAGACAAAATAAATTCCCAGCTGGCAACCCTGAATTCCATTGTCAACTCCTCCATGCGGCTTATTTCCTATGCGGCCGATGGGGCGAATAGGGCCAGTCTAAGGGAACAAGCAGTACTAGAAATATCAAAACTGCTAACAAAAAGAGCCATCCAGCCAGTCCCAGCAGACCAGCAAGGATCCGGAATCTACTCCAAGTTCTTTTTGGTACCAAAAAAGACAGGGGACTGGAGACCCATATTGGATCTCAGCAGACTAAACAGGTCTGTAAGAAGAACGAAGTTCCAGATGGTCACGCTACAGTCCATTCTACCCTTTCTGGGTCAGGACGATTGGATGTGCTCAGTAGACCTTCAGGATGCGTGCTACCACATCAAGATGCACAGGCGCTCCAGGAGGTTTCTCCGCTTCCGGCTGGGAACCAGTCATTATCAGTTCAGAGCCCTGCCCTTTGGTCTCACTACAGCCCCCCGAGTGTTCATCAAATGCATGGCAGCGGTTACGGCTCATCTGAGGCATCAGGGATTCCAGGTGTTTCCATATCTAGACGACTGGCTCCTCACTGCCACCACCAGGCGTCAACTTCTCCTCTCCAGAGATTACACCATTAATTCATACTTGCAAAGGGCTAGGTAACTCCATAAATTTCGAAAAGTCTGCCTTGTCGCCTTGTCAGTCTATTACCTTCATAGGCGCCACCTTGGACACAGTCCGGCTTTCCGCAAAACTAACCGAACAAAGAGTTCTAGATATTCGCAGGCATGTTCATATCCTTCTTCAGAACAACAAAATCCAAGCCAGGTTTGTCCTGAAGGTATTAGGTCTCAAGGCAGCAGCCATTACTCTGCTTCCCCTAGCTCGCTTTCGTATGCAGATCCTTCAATGGATGCTTTTTTCCCAGTGGTCCTTTCAACAACTTCCAATGTCACACAACATTTTAATAACCCTGTCTTGCAAGAAACACCTTTCTTGGCGTATGGTCTCCCCTCAAGTCCTTCAGGGCAGACCATTTGTTCCTTCTCCCCCGGTCACCACAGTGACAACGGATGCCTCCCTGATGGAGTGGGGGGGCATTTTCAGGGCAGGACGGTCCAGGGCACATGGCAACCTTTCGAGTGCCACCTGCACATAAATGTCTGGGAGATGAGCGCAGTACTTTTAGGCATTGCAAGCCCTTCAGGACTCTCTTCATATCGGGACTATTGCAGTTCAGACGGACAATATGTCCGTAGTGTGGTACATCAACAAGCAGGGCGGAATCAAGTCCTATCCCTTGTGTCGAGAGGCTCTCAGACTTTGGCAGTGGGCGATCTCCTCTCAGCGGTTTCCGATAGCAACGCACATCCCCGGGAAGTCCAACATCATAGCGGACAGGTTGAGCAGAGCTATTCTCATGCCACACGAGTGGTCTCTCAAACAAACAGTGGTGGAAGAAATTTTTCAGAGATGGGGTCGACCTTGCTGCGACCTTTTTGCAACACCTCAGAACAGCAAGTGCCACGACTTCTTCACTCTCTTCCCGGCCACCCCCCAGAGACGCTCTAGTCCACGATTGGCCCCGGGGACTTCTGTATGCCTTTCCCCCCTTTCCATTAATCACTCAATTGATTCAGAAAGCTACCGCCGTGAGAGCCACCATGATCCTCATTGCTCCTTAGTGGCCTCGTCAGATATGGTTTCTGTTCCTGCATCGTTACCTCTTGGGGCAGCCCTGGCATCTGGACCCAGTGCCAGATCTCTTAACCCATCAGTCGGGACAGCTGCACCACTCCCTCCAATCTCTCAACCTCACAGCTTGGTTGCTCCAATTCCACCCCTAGCCAGGCTTCCCCTTATTTCCCATTCTGTGCGTGACATACTTATAGCTTCCCTAAAGTCATCCACCAGGAGGATTTACGCCAGCAAGTGGAAGCGTTTTTCCTTCTGGGCAGGAGCTAGAAATATAGATACTTTTACTGCCCCTATCCAATCAATCAGTCTTAGACTTCCTAGCCAAATTGTTTCACTCAGGGTCTTCTTTCTTCACCATCAGAGTACAGTTAGCGGCTATTTCGAACTTTCATGCAGGCTTTTCGGACTCCAGTATCATGTCCCATAAGCTTTGTAAAACCTTTCTTAAAGGTATCTTTTTGCTTAAGCCCCTAATCAGGGACTCCCCGCCGCAGTGGGACTTAAATTTGTTCTAACCTCCTTGATTCTTCCCCCCTTTGAACCTGCGGCTTCCTGCTCTCTGAAATTGCTATCTTGGAAAACTCTTTTTCTGGTCGCCATAACATCTGCGAGAAGAGTATCAGAACTTCAGGCCCTTTGCATTCGTCCACCTTATCTAGTTTTCCATAAAGACAGAGTGTCCCTCAGGACTAATCCTTCCTTTTACCGAAGGTTTCTTCTGAAGCGAACCTAAACCAGACTATTGATCTTCCAGTTTTCTTCCCCAACTACTCCAACAGAGTGGAACAAAAACTGCATTTTCTGGACGTTCATAGTCAACTCCGTTACTATTTGGATAGAACCAAGCAAGCTAGGAAATCTGAGCAGGTCTTCCTATCTTATGCAGCAGGCAAGAAAGGCCTTCCAGTTTCCAAAGTAACCCTTTCTAGATGGCTGGCATCTGTGATCACTTTCATCTATCAGCTCAGACGCCAAAAGCTACCGTCAAGGCCCAGGGCTCACTCAACCAGAGCATTAGCCACCTCAATAGCTTTTCAGGCTAGATTACTAATAGATTCCATTTGTGTGGCAGCCACTTGGGCCTCTCCTCATACCTTTATCTCTCATTACAAATTAGACATGGCCTCCTGAAGCCAGGCTAATTTTGGTTCCACTGTTCTCAAGAGTCTGTTCCGATGAGCCACCCAGGGTGAAGGTGCTAGGGACGTGGTCCCATCCAGCAAGAATGAAGGTGAGATTGACAACTTAACATTGAGAAGTTATGTACCTACCTTAACGTTCCATGTTAGTTGTCTTCTTCTCGCCTTCTTTCTTGCGTCCCAACCCCCATCCCCCTAGCCTGGACAGACCTAGGATCCTTGGGGATCTTCTTCTTGCCTCAGTTTGCCCCCTAGGCTATCCCTTCTGGTAGCTATAGGTCTAGGTGACTTTCGAGTGAGGTTTCCTCTCCTCCTTTTGTTGGAGAGCAGAACTGCTATGGTTTCAGCTATCAAACGAGATCTGGGTAGTTAGCGCCTAGCATTGTAGGATATAGGGTAGCCTCGAGCCGGTATAAATAGCTCTCGAGCTTTAGTATAGGCCAAGTCGGAGCCGAGGGTTGGCTCCGAACCCATCCAGCAAGAAAGAAGGCGAGAAGAAGACAACTAACATGGAACGTTATGGTAGGTACATAACTTCTCATTTACTGGCTTTGTCTTCTGAGTTTCTGTTTTCACACTGGGAGAGCTGAAATTGAGCTGCTAATTAGTGGGCAGTCATCTTGGAAAATACCCAGTTACTTCATGTCTTGCCTTCCACAAGGACCTGACTGAGTAGCCTGCCCTCACCCACACACTCACTTGTGAGCAAGATTAGTAGTTTGGAGCCTCTTAATTTCTTTGTCACTTCCTGCAAGTTCCCTTTCTACTAATCACACACCAGTCACCTGGGCTGTTGTCCGTTCTTTTACCCTCTACAGCACAGAGCTGACAGTGTTACTCAAGTATGTATTCAGTTAAGTATTATAATGTGACCACTTAGCTATGTAGAGATTTTGGTGCTGTACTCCTGATAATACAGGCTTGACTAGCATCCTGGATGCTAAAGGAGCCATCCAAAGTGGGTTGAAAATGATCTGCTAAGGTCAGCTTATTCAGCATTGAGACATTCAGTTGAAGTTCTGTAGTGGGAGCACCACGTAAGGCAAGGCCCAGTGATACGTTTCCATGCACAAGGGCTCAGGAACATGTGTCTGGCCAAGAATTACATCCATGTTTACCTAGTATTGTGAATGCGGATAAGCACAGTTTTCAGTGGCAATGTGTATAGTTAGCATTGCACTGCAGTTGCCAGCTGTTAGGAGCTGGGGGAACAAAGTCAAGCAGTTAGGAACATTGTAAACACTTCTAACTTCCTTGTAGATAAAAATTGGTAACTTTCGATATGAGAAGTAGAAAGAAATGCATGGGAAATGGCTCAGTATTTGGAGGTGGTTTAAGACCCCCAAGATTTATATTATATGATCATAGGCGATTACTAGGCTATCGACCTGGAAGTCATTTTTAAGCCTAGGCATTTCAACCCAATGTAATACTGTAGAAGTATTAGTTATTACCCAAGATTGCATTTAGTGATGACTGCCCATGTCCAGGAAGGTTGTGGGCATTATCCCCAGTGAGAATTTATGGTGCCCCATCCACTCATCTAGGTTCCTCTTGAACAATGTCATAGAGGTGCTCTGCTTCACATGAATTTGTAGCCTGTTCCAAAGATGTGGCAGTTACTTTGAGATGAATCTGTCCCTCCAGCATGTCCTATTTAAGTCGCAGCCCATATTTAAGTCCCTGGAATGGGTATTCTAGACCCATTTCATTTATGGATAGGTAGTAAGTTCATTAGGTTTGGGTTGCCTCTGTAGGCCAGGCATAAGTCTCCCCTAATAAGTCTATATGATACAGAGTATAGTGACAGGGACTTTAGTCGGCACATGTAAGGCACATCTTGAAGGCCCTTTATCTTCTTTGTTGGAAACTTCTGAGGTCTCTCTAATTGCTGCAGGTGCTTAGTACAGTACAGAATGGGGCGTTATACTCAATTATGGGCTGGATAAGTGCAGAGTATAGAGGGGTTATAACTTTTGCTCTTAAGGCGATGCCTTTACTAATCAAGTGAGCTATGTGGAAAGGTTTCCTTACAATGGTAGACACATGGTAGGCAAAGTTAAAGTTGCGGTCAACCTGTGGGTCCCTATTAAATTACCGAATGTTTCAAAATTCGAAGGTCATATGGTCGACACCATATGATCGAACTTTGAAAAGTTTGAAGATGAAAGGCAATGGCTCCATACGTGTAGAATGGGAAAAATTCTCTTTTCTGCACTGAAGTGCAGTCTCGGAGTTGGTATATTTAAGTAGGGGGGTGGGGGGGTGCAGGAGGGCTTGCTCCGAGCGTTAAGATGTTTTTTTTTTTTTTTACTTTTTTATTATGTATTCGAGGTTTCAAGATTCGCTCACATGTTGTAGAACATATGAGGTTCACAATTTTGAAGCTTCGAATATATAATACAGACCCTCAACCTGTGAGCCCAGGTCCCTTAGCATTTCATGGGTACTTAGGTATTGTATTTGATTTGATAGTGTGAAGGGACATTTGTGCCACAGGGAATGATGATACATTTCTCTGCATTCAGTTTGAGACCATGACTAATACACCAGTCATTGGTTTATGTGAGAACCTCTTGAGGTATACTGACATCATTTGGGGATTCAGTGATTGCACCTAGTTTGCAGTCGTCTACAGACTTGGTCAGCCACAACCCTTTAGTTTTGATCTGAACTTCTGTGAAGTATATACCATACAGTAGGTGGCTCAGCACTGACCCTTGTGGCACCCCACTGGTAACAAGTGTGCTGGTTGATGTGAAGTCACCCGGTTTGATAGTGTCCGTCTGGTTTGTGAGCCAGTTGGTAACCCATCTTGCAACGAAGGGGTTTACATTCAGTTTGCTAAGTTTATTGGTAATGCCTGAATGCAGGATTGTTTCAGAAGCCTTTGCCAAGTCTCAAGGTATGCTCTTTGCACAGATTTGCCCTCATCAATGACCTTGGTCACACTTTCAAAGAAATCCATCAGATTTAGCAGGCAGGATCTGCTCTTCTAGAAGCCGAAGTGGGTAGGATCCAGGGTTTGGAGCTCACCTATGTCTTTATCTATGAAGTCCATAATAATACGTTCCTTGGCCTTACAGATGAGGATGGTTAGGCTTATGGGTCTGTAATTCCCTGGGTCTGTTGCTAGGCCACCTTTGTGGGGGTGAATAACTGCAATTATTCTCCATTCAGCAGGAACAAAGCCTGTGGTTAGGCTATGATTGAAAAGGGTACTTAGTGGTGATGTTTTGGCGTGTTTAGAAGACAGCCTGAGATGTCATCTGGTCCCATCAAAGCCGTGTTCTTTGCCTTGGACAGGGCTTTGAGGACCTGTTCTTCAAATACTGTATGTAAGGTGGGGGGGGGGGGTGGTTGGGGGAAGGTTTGTTGTAAGTTAGGAGAGGGTAAGTGAGTGAAATTTTAGCCAAACCTATCCACTAGCAGGTTCGCTATCTCTGTGGGGTCAGTGTGTGTGTGTGATACTGTTGACCACCAGTTATGCACATGCTTGTGTCCTACCATTTAGGTTATGTACGTAGCTGTAAAAGGCCTTATAGTTATCCTTGGCGGTACTTGCTAGATGTTCTTTGTGTTTCACTGTTGCAGTCATCACTTCTGGGTTATCCCTGCTGGGTAGCCCTCGGCCGGCCCAAATACCAGAGTAAAGGATTTTCCTCCTGCATCGGCTGTCTAGGTACAGAGACTGACATCAGGTCGTCAGGGCTATAGAGAGAGAAAGCCGACGTCATTACATCAGTCTTTCTTGCCGTGGTACCCAAAGCAGTTTCGTGAGTGCGTTGGTCGGCCTTTGCCAGAGTGAGGGACAAACCATCTAAAGCTAAGTACCCCGTTGGTGAACCTTTTCTTGCTTTTATCCTATACTCCTTCCTCCACCCTTTTTCTCAGCTTTGGGAATCCTTTCACAAGTGATGACTGCAGCAGTGAAACACGAAAAACATAGTACAGTTGTGTACACTTAGCGTAAATGTAGATGTTCTAATGTATTCGCTGTTTGCAGTCCTGTTTCCCTTTCGCCTTCCCCCTTTAATTCCTCCTCCTTAAGGGCTCATACCTATTGGGGGCAAGAAAAACTGATGTAATGATGTCCGCTGTTTCTTTTTATAGCCCTGATGACCTGACGTCAGCCTCTATACCTAGACAGTCGACGGAGGAGGGAAATCCTTTACTCTGGTATTTCGGGCTGGCCGTGGGCTACCCAGCAGGGATAACCCACAAGTGATGACTGCAACAGTGAATACACTCTAACATCTACATTTATGGTAAGTATACAGAACTGTACTGTTTCTCCCAAAGGAGCTCTTTGAGGATTTTACAAGTTTTATTTGCCTGTTGAGGCTGAGGAGGGGGCTTTTCCATTGTTGGTTCCTTGTCCTTGTTTTCTTCGACAGCAACGTTTTGTGTTTATTGTAGAGTTTGTTCATGCTGGAAGTCCACCATGTCAGCTTGATTTTATTTTGGGCTCTGCCTTTGATTCTGTGTGGTCCAGCTGAGTTTGTGCTTATGCAAGTGATTGTACAGGGCATTAGTGTAAGCTTCAGTGTAGTTACCACTTTCAGCTTGGGGTGGGGTTTGGAATACATTTATACCTTTACCTAGGAGGGTATAGTTTGCCTTAGTGAAGTAGTGAAGTTTTTTAGTCTCATTTCACCCTTTGAGAGTTCTGGTGTTAGTGTCCATTTGAAGGTGACAGATTTGTGGTCAGTTTTAACTAATGAGGGTCCAACAGTTGCAGCAGTGCACCTGTTTGACATGTTGGTGAGGACCAGATCTAGAATGTTTATTCTTGTCAGGGTGTGGACAGTTTGCTCCAGGGCATTTGAATTCACAAAGTCAAGAAGGTTTTGTGCTAGCGAGTTTGGGCTACAGTAGGTTTCCCAGCTGATGGTGGGATAATTGAAATCCCCCATAACTAGTGTGTTCTGTAAAATTTGGATAGTCTTCATATTGGTTAAGTAGGCTTCATGGGTGTTGTGACCCTTGGAGGGGGATCTATAACTGGCTAGGACTTGAATAGGGGTCTTACCCACTGTAACCTGGACTGGAGTAAACTCCAAGTTGTCCAGTCTAACTAGATGGGAGGTGAATTTATCTTTAATATAGTTTGAAACATCACTTCCTTTGGTTTTCACACGTTCATTGTGCAGTCTAAAGGTGTAGAAGGCATTGTGGCCATACAGGGCCGTGGTACTCTCTGAGGCCTTAAACCAGGATGTTCGTGTTTCACTGTTGCAGTCATTACTTTTGGGTTATCCTGCTGGCAGGCTACCCGCAGTCGGCCTGAATTCCAAAGTCTTGGTCTGGCGTCGGTTGCTGTCGCCTCTTCCCTGACGTCAGTGTGCCAGGGGTATAAAAGATGCAGAAGACGCCATTTTCTTCAGTATTTCTTGCCGCGTGGTGCCTGAAGCAAAAGCAGTTCGCAAGTGCCGGTTGGCCGACTCCTGAGATTTTCAAAATCGAATTTCAGATCCGAAGTCTTCAATACAGCTAAGTACCCTATTGGGGAAACTTTTTTCTTGCTCGAGACCGATGTCAGAAAAAGTTAACAATTGTATTTCTTGTGGGAAGCAAATACCTCATAAGGATTTTCATTCTTACTGTATTCCTTGCCTAGGCCCTGATCACGACGTTGCTAGCTGTCGGTTTTGTGCTAGATTTAACCAACGCACTATTAAGCATCTGTATGATTTTGCCTTTTATTACTTTGGCCGAAGGTTTAATTATATAATGCCGTCGGAACAGCCGACGACCGGAGTTTATAAAAAACACAAGGAAAAGGACAGGCATCCGAGGTCCAAACCCGACAACGAGGCCTCCGCTAGGCCAGTCGCCGGTTCTTAGTGAGGCGCTTTCACAGCCCCTGATGCCCGCTACCTCAGAGCCACAGGCCACTTCCGACTCCCACGTGGAGCCGACTAGGCCTCTGGATACTCAAGGTATTGAACTCTCGGAAAATATTCCCTCAGATGGGTCTGGAGCCGCGGAGCAGGGATCAGCTTCTGAGGGTGTTTTCAGACCTACACAATTATATGTCAAGCCAACATCAGCTCTAAAGACAAAGAAACAAGTACAGCATTCTCCTGGACAGACTTCCATGCCTAAGAAGCAAATGCTTAAGATGGCCGAACACCTAATTACTTTGATCAGGGGTTCCCATCCCCCTCCTGTTAAGAGGCCTAGGCAAGAGACAGAATATGACTCTTCTGATCTGGTTTCAATTTCCTTTGATTCCTCTTCTGAACAGGGATACTCTTTTCCTCCCTATGAGAATTCTGATGCTGAATAAATCTATTCCTTCAGCCTCTCCTGAGGATTATTCTTTTGGGGAAACCCTGCATACCATGAGGGAGCATTTTCACTGGGAGAGCCAAGATTACTCAGAATCTAAGAAAAGGCTCAGAGACTTTTTTTTACTACCTCAGCACAGACCTCTTGCTATTCCACCTGTTTTAGACATTGTAGATGTGTTTTCAGAGTCTGGCCTGTCTCCTGACTCTCTACCCCCTGCACCTGCTAAGCCAGACAGATACTACAGGGTTCCAGACTCTCATAAATGTCTATATAAGAACCCTGCTGCTGACCCAGAAACTATTTCTCAGGGTCCCAAAGGGGTCAAGGCTTCCACTGCAAAAAACCCTGTCCCCTCTGATATGGATTCTAGGGCACTGGACAGATGGGGGGGGGAGTTTGCACTTGCTACCTTGGCTGTAAGGGCTTTAAATTGCCAGTTTCATATGTTTAAATATCAGCAATACTTAATGTCACTGCTTAAACAGAAAATGTTGACAAATTCTGAATGTTCTGCTAACAAGGAAATGCAGGATTTATTGCATGCAGCTGAACAAGTGGGAAAGCATACTTTGCAATGTGGTTTTGATTCACTGGAGGCCTCTTGCAGGGCCGCTATTACGGGTTCAGTCATTAGAAGGCATGCTTGGTTAAGGGAACAGAATCTGCCTGATCATGTTAAAGCAAAATTATTGGATGCTCCATTACAGCATGATACTTTGTTTGGTGTTAAGGCAGAAGAGGTGTTGAAGAAAATGGAGGATAAAGCAAAATCCATGCAGACAGTTAAGGATTTCTTACAGGTACAGCCACCCACATTTAGCAGGAACTGGCCTACAAAGAATTGGTCCTTTCCAGTGTTTGACAGGCCACAAAGAAGCAGATACAGACGCCCCAGAGGCAGATCCCAACCTCAAGGCTCATACAGGCCTAAGCAATGGGGTGCTTCTACCTCCAAAAGCAGAGAAGACAAATCACAACCTTGCAGAAAACAGTCCCAATGACTTTCCTCTGCCAGAACCAAGCACTTATCTTTTGGCAGCCTCCTTAGGGAGAAAACTAGCACTTTTTTCAAAAAATTGGCACATGATTACCAAGGACAAATGGGTCTTGAACATAGTGTCTCAGGGCTACAGGTTCCACTTTTACACCCTGCCAAGGGCAAAAGGTATGCCAGACCTGCCACACAATCAATGGGCAGAGGCACAAAAGCAAGTTTCATCCCTCATGGACATGAGGGCCATTCAACGGGTACCCCAACAAGAGCAGCGACAAGGATTTTACTCTAGACTTTTCTTGGTGCCCAGAAATGACAAAGCCTGGAGACCAATACTGGACCTGTCTATTCTAAACACATTTCTGGATGTTCCAAAATTCAAAACGTTGACTCTGCAGCAGCTACTGCCCATGCTGGGCAAGAAAGCTTGGCTCGTAACTTTGGACCTAAAAGAAGCATACCTGCATGTCCCAATCAGACAATCTTGCAGAAGATACCTCGGATTTATAGCTGGCTCAATGCACTACCAATTCTCTGCACTGCCCTTTGGCTTATCTACTGTGCCTAGGGTCTTCACAAAGTGCCTGGCACCAGTAATTGCATTTTGCAGAGAAAGAGGAATTCAAATATATCCTTACTTGGACGACTGCCTTATTCAAGCAGAGAACAAAAGACATTCTACTAAAGCATCTGGCGTTTGTAAAAAGATTACTAATTTGCCTAGGGTACACCGTAAACGAAAAGAAATCAAAACTAGTACCCTCTCAAGAGATAATATTTCTGGGTGCAAGCTTAAATACAACTGCCCAGATGGTTTATCTCACGCCAGACAAACAAAGGCAACTGACTTTTTACTTCAGATTGTTGGCAACAAATACCCAGTTATCTGCAAGAAAACTTCTGCAGGCTTTGGGCTTCATGGCATCCTGCATTCTGCTAATTCCATATGCCAGACTGCATATGAGGAAACTACAATGGTATCTAAAAAGTGTTTGGACTCAACATTGCCACAGCCTGGAAACAATAATTACCCTCATTCCTGCCTGCAACAGGAGTTTCGATGGTGGGCACAGGCCTGTCACCACAACAAGGGACAGCCATTCACTTTACCCACAGCCAGCCAGACACTAACAACGGATGCATCAGATTATGCCTGGGGGCTCACATGGCAGGAAAATGTATTCGGGGCACATGGCCCGCAAGCCAGATGCATCTTCATATCAATCAAAAAGAGATGCTAGCTGTTCAGAATTCCCCGACAGCCTTCAAGGATCTACTTCATCTAAGACAGCTACTGATAAAGACGGACAATACTACAGTCATGTGGTACATAAACAAGCAGGGAGGCACACATTCCTACCCCCTCTGCAGACAAGCCATGACTTTGTGGGGCACAGCATTGACATATCAAGTTCACCTGCAAGCACAATTCCTGCCAGGAAAAATAAATACTCTGGCAGACGAACTAAGCCAAAACCTCATGGATCCCCACGAGTGGAAACTGGACCCACAAGTCTTCAGCATGATAACAAGGAAATGGGGATGCCCTGACATAGATCTGTTTGCCTCCCCTCACAACTGCCAACTACGGAGATTCTGCACAAGGATTTATCACAAGCAAGCATGGAAAGTGGATGCCCTATCCTTCAGCTGGAAAAACCTAACAGTATATGCCTTTCCTCCACTGCCTCTCCTCCCCAAGGTACTCCTAAAGGTCAGACAAGAGAAGCCAAAAATGATAATGATTGCCCCAGACTGGCTACGCCAGCACTGGTACCCAATCCTAAAGAACTTGTCTCAAGGTCCAGCCTGAACATTGCCCCAAACTTCTCACTTACTGACCCAACAAAACAATCAGATCCTGCACAGCCAACTCAGGACCTTAAATCTGGCAGCATGGCGGATAATGTAGTCATTCAGAACACTCCTCTTTCCAAAGCTGTAATGGATGTTATCTTGAAGTCCAGGAGGCCCAGTACCAGAAAATCTTATGCAGAAAAATGGAAGAGATTCTGTGCTTGGAACCAGGCACAAGGTATTGACACATTTGTACCAAATATTCCTCAAATTTTACAATACTTAACTGAGATGCTGGACAAAGGCCTATCCTTTTCATCAATTAAGATTCATGCCTCTGCCATTTCAGCCCATTACAATATGGAACCGCCCATCTTTTCTCATCATTTAATAAGGCAGTACCTCCGAGGGGCCAAAAATATAAGACCCCCAAGGAGAGCAACAGTACCTGCATGGGCCCTCAATTATGTCTTGGAAAAACTCACACTGCCTCCTTTTGAGCCAGCCTCAACAGCTGATATAAAATTCTTATCCTGGAAAACAGCTCTGCTCCTAGCAATAACCTCCGCAAGACTAGTCTCGAGTTACAGGCACTCATGGCTGTGGAACCTTTTATCATTTTCCATCCTGACAGGGTTTCTCTAAGGACGAACCCTACATTTATGCCTAAGTTGGTGTCCAGTGTGGCCCTTAACCAAACCATTCAGTTGCCTACCTTTTATCCAAACCCACAGAACAAGGGTGAGAGACTTCTGCATTCTTTGGACATACACAGACAGCTACGCTTCTACTTGGACAGAACTAAAGCTTTCAGAAAGACTGAGCAACTTTTAGTGGCATATGCTGCAGGATCATAAGGAAAGTCCATCTCAAAACAGACCATCTCAAAACAGACCATCTCAAAACAGACCATCTCAAAACAGACCATCTCAAAACAGACCATCTCAAAATGGATAGGCCATTGCATTCACTTCTGCTACTCACAGCATGGCAAATTAGTGCCTAAGGGCATTAGGCCACATTACAAGAGCAGCATCCACTTTAGCAGCCTTCCTCAGAGGAGTACCAACCAAAGACATCTTAGAGGCTGCAACTTGGAGTTCAGTGCACACATTTACAAAGCACTACCACTTACCTCTCTACTCTAAATCCAGAGCAGGCTTTGCCACTGCAGTTTTGCAGTGCCTCATAGCCTCTCCTAATCGTATATAGCCCAGCCACCCATCCTCAGCTTTAGGATTCAACCCAAGAGTAATGACTGCAACAGTGAAACACTATGAACATAGTACAGTTGTGTACCTACCTTAAATGTAGATGTTCGAGTGTATTCACTGTTGCAGTCCAGGTTACCCTCCCACCATCCCCCTTTTCATTTGCTGGATCTTATCTGTCCTTCTCTATTCTATACAACCTATGTGGTGTATTTGCTTGTAGATGAAGGAAATGTTTACTTTAGTACATGCAAGGTTATTGACATAATCTATTTAGCCTACCCTTTTGGGGGCACCTGACATCTGGGGGCAAGAAAAACTGAAGAAAATGCCATCGGCTGCATCTTTTATACCCCTGGCACACTGTCAGGGAAGAGGCGACAAAAAACGACGCCGGACCAAGACTTTGGAATTCAGGCCGACTGTGGGTAGCCTGCCAGCAGGATAACCCGAGAGTAATGACTGCAACAATGAATACACTCGAACATCTACATTTATGGTAGGTACACAACTGTACTTTTCTGTGACTGCACAGACATCTGCATCTTCTAGTGATAGAAGATCTTCCAGGCAGTGCAGTTGTTTGGTTTAAGCTCCTAGCATTTAACAGCATGACTCTTATTTTCTTCTGTTTGGTTAATTTCTGTCTGTAATTTTTTCAAGACCTTGCCTAAAAAAAAGCACTATGGAGGAGGCAAGAGCCTTTGCCAGCAGCTAAAAGCCGAGGGGTGCCAGGTGCAAGCCGTCTATGGCAAAGCAGCAAGGTTTGTCAACCATGGCTTCCCAGGCAGACAGGAACTGGAACCCCTTGGAATGACACCAAAAACTATGCCAGTTATTGAAATTAATCATTTTCTGTTTATACTGGGGCATCATTCTAGGTGAGGATAGTATGCTGCTCAAGGCTAGGGACATACCTGCCTGGGACACACACTCTGAGAGCTTGACCATGTCTGTCTTCATATAGTTCAGCGAGGTACGTGTCAGATCATTCAGACCAACATGAACTGTGACAGAGCCATAACGATACTTATTGCTGAGAGACCTGAGTGCATGCTTGATTTGGTGAATCCTGGCACCAGACAGGTAGCTGACTGACTTTCACCTTGTCCAGCCTGGTGAGTGGGACATCGTATGTCTCACTATTGAGTCTTAAATAACAAGAAAACTTGTTTTTTGAGTGTTACGCCTTGTGGGCGTGGTGTTTGAGGCACTGGTGTTGGTATGTGTCATGGGTGTTGTGGAGACTGTGTCACCTGTAGCATACTTGTGTTTTGGAAGTCTCTGATGTTTCAGTAAGTTTTTCTACAGAACCTACTTGTATGTGGATTTATGTGTTTGAGTATTGGTACTATGTGAATATGTAGTGGTGAGTGAGTTGACAACATTCTCCGTGTTACTGTTTTGAGTGAGAGAGACCATGGATTCTAGATTCTTGGTGTATATACATCTCTGTCTGTACTAGATTGTGTTAGTCGATGGTTGTATGTGTACATGAGGCAGTTGCTGCATTACCTGAAGAGACCCAAGTCAACAAGGTTGGCAGGAGAGACAAGGGTAGTCCAGCTGTCTATAATGCTAGGTTGAGGACTGTTCTCACTAGGGGTGGCTTTTTCAAAAACAATTAAGGAGAAGCTTGGTGAATGGATATTTTTGCCTGGATTTTAAGGGAGAATTTGTTTAATTTAACTGTCCAGCTTTGGCGCACAATTGCGTGACACGCAAACAAGCAGAAACTTGCTCAGATGCAAGGCTTAAAGACAAGAAGCTAAAACTTGAAAACAAAACTCTTTATTTGTCATTTGTTAACTGGGTTAGTCCAACTGAGCCAGTGGTCCATTTTCAGTGGAGACCCGAGGAGAAAAGCTCCACAGTGATAAGACAAGACAATTTGTAAAAACATTTCAAAAGTGTAGATATACATTACAAGAAAAATCAAATTTTATACAGGCAAAAGAAAAAAATAGAAGCTAGACAAGTGTACTGTAGTAATTTCAAGTAGCCTTACAAATAATTGTACACAGTTGTTGATTACAGATTAATAATAGCTTGATATTTTGAAATCAGGTGTATGTAGGTGAGAGACAAGAGTAGATTGGCCTTGCAGTGCAATCGGACTACAAAACAAGAGCAGAGAGTCTTAAGTTAAAAGGAAGTTGATGAATGACAGCTTTGGTAGCAATGTGATGAATATCAGAGGAGGTGTGGGGGGAGGCAGATGGTATTATGTAGTATTGTGGCAATGGCAGTTGGTATTTAGGAGGAAATTTTTGAGTTCGGATTTAAAGAGATTTGTACTAGTAATGGTTTGGATGTTAAGGGGAAGCTTGTTCCATGCCTGGGATATATTGTATTTATAAAGGAGTTTTTATTAGGTTTGTAGGTGTCTAGCAAGTGCTGGTCTGAGCTGTAGAGAGTACGGTTGGGAGTATGGAGGGATATAAGTGAGGAGAGAGGGACAAGGACAGTGGTTTGGAGAGTAGAGAGTTTGAGAGTTGCAGCTGGGAAAGAAGCAGGAGTTGGGGGAAATCTAGCCAGTGAAGTTATTTTAGAGCAAGGCAGTGATGTAATTTTTAGGTCGTTTTCTGGCTAATCTTGCAACACTGTAATAGGTATGCTGGAGTTTAGTTAAGAGGGTGTGTTGCAGATGTGTAAAGATAAGAGCGGCATATAGTAGACAAGGAAGGAGAAAAGCCTAAGCTAGAGTTTTAGAGTCTGGCTCAGTATCTCTTATGTTTGTAAAGTAAGCCGAGTTTGTGATTTGTCTTTTTGATAGTGTTTTATATGGGTATCACATTTCAGTTGGTCATCGATGATTTTGCCGAGGGGCTTTGTATGTGGGTCTGCTTGAATGGTGGTGTTATCAAGAGAGGAAATGGTGAAGGTTGTCTTGTGGTGAGAAGGCGATTTTGGAAGAAAGAGTAGACGTTTTGTTTTCTTGGGGTTAATTATTAGTTGGTTATCAGTTAACCAGTTTCTATGGACCAGAAACTGTTTTTAGGGATAGAGAGGTGGTTAGAAATGTCAGAACAGGTGATGAGAGTGGAATAGTCTGCATATTGTACCAGGGTGGATGTTGCACAGGAAGTATGTAATTGGTTGGTAAAAATGTTAGAGTAGAGGGCCAAGAATAGAGCCTTGAGGGGACCCCTGTATGAATGGGTAAGTAAAGGGAGCAAGAGGACTGCCATCTTTCTGATTGTTTATTAATGTGATAGCTAGAGGACCATTTAGTAGTAGAGGAGGATATTTTGAGATCAGATAGTTTATGAAGAAGTTTGGAATGAGACGGTTTTGAAATTTTTGAGAAGTCAGAGACTAAATGAGTAGATTCTTCTCTCTGGTGTTTGTGACAGTCTCAGTAAAGGACAGAAGGGCAGTGGATGTTCTGTGGTGGGCTCTGAAACCATGTTCGGAATTTTTTTTTTCTATTAGATGGTGTAGTAATTGTTTATGTATGCATTTTTCAAGGAGTTTAGATAGTGGAGAGAGGATTGCAATGGTTCTATAGTCGGATGATTCATTGCTATTATCTCCTTTATGTAAGGGAATGGTGTAAAAGGATTTCCATATGTCTGGGACAGTGGATTCTTGTATGGATCTGTTAATCAGGATGGAAATAGGGTAGGCTATTGAGTGAGCAGCTAATTTAAGAAAGAGGGTAGGGAGACTGTCAGAGGAGGGAGAGCATGGTTTTAATTTAAGCAGGAGAGATTTTACGTAAGAAGGTGGGATAGGGTTAAGCTTAAAAGAGGTGTTAGTAGTGGAACTGGGGGCAGTATGTGTTAGATGATGGTTCTGACCATTTTGGGTTAGTTTGTACGAAGTAAGAGTTAAGAAGAGTGGCAGTTCCAAGGTGAGTTTTGTCAGGCTAGGGGGTGGGGTGGTAGGGTTGCCTGGGTGCAGGATTTTATTAATAGAGTGCCAGAATTGTTTGAGTTACAGTTGTGAGTATGTTGGGCATTGGAATAGAATTTCGTCTTATCCATGTTAGTGTTTTTTTGTAAGGTTACAGAGTTTCTTGTATTTTTGGTTTAGGGAAGAGGATTTTGTTTTAATCCATTGTTTCCAGGTGCTATCTTTTTTTCATAAGTGAGAGGGTGTCTTTTGAGAACCAAGGGATGTGGGTCGTTTTAATTCTAACTTTTGTAAGAGGTGCCAGAGAGTCAAGGATGGCAAGGAAGTATGATTGAAATGTAAGACTGAGTCATTTAGGGAAGTGTATTTCAGAATGGACCAGTTTATGGAGTTGAGCTTGTTGTTGAAGGTATTATTAAAAGAGGAGAGGTTGCGATGTTCTCTATAGAGATGGAACTTGGGTTTCTGAATAGTGTGTGTGTGTACTCTGGTAGAGAGGTGGTTGCTTAGGGAGTCTGGTATGGAGGTAGGGTTCTGATAGAGGTTGGGGCAGATGTTAAAATCCAGTGCAGGGTTGAGCTGCTGTTATTTTTGTTGAAGCGAGTGGGTGTAGTAAGTAGTTGGTGAAAGCTATGAAGGTTAATGTTGAGAGAAGGGCTGGTTGTAGATAGTTTTTTGCCAGTCAGTGTTGACGTCAACTAATAGGATGGTTTCATAAGGAATATAGTGACATCCATGAGAGGATAGATTCAAGGATGGGAATATTGTTTCCTGGTGGGATATAGATAGCAGCAATGGCAAATTTCTTTGGGGAGGGTTTAGGTGACAGTTTGCTCTAAGTAGTTCTGATGAGTGGAAATTTTGATAGCTTATTGGTTGGGGGGATAGATTAAGGTGGTCAGAGTAGAGAGTGGGGGTGGTTTTGAGAGGCAGTGGTAGTGGCATCAAGATTTGAATTTTGGTTTAAGGGATATGGGTGTAAGTGTAAAGACTTTGTACTTGTAAAGTTAAACAAGATATTGAGAGAGAGCGAGAGAGAGAGCGTGATGGAGCAGGAGGGTTCCTTTGGTTGTATAGAAAGTGTAGTGGCTGTCGGAGGTTGAATATAATAGAGCTGGGTTTGATAGGAAGTTGGCATGTGAGTTAGAGAAGTAAAGTGGGTATGGTGTAGAGTAACCCATGGTATAAGATATAGTTTTGAGATGTAGCATTAGACTGATTTGAGATTGAGTAAAGGGGTACTTATTCCAAGCCTAAGACCAGCTTCCCTTTACTAGTCAGATCCCAATCAACACAATTCTCTCAAAAAAGTGCAGATAGGCCCCTTCCAATCCAAGATGGCTTGGAAAATGTGCTCAGAGCAAACAAACTACTACAAAACAGTTCCAGAACAGCAGGCCTGGATCTGGACTATGCAACAACTACTTGCTACCCTAGATTCAGCGGGAAACACTAGATAATGTTTAACGCATCAGAAAAATTGCAGAGAGAGACTGAAAAAAAATGTTTAAAACCACAGAAAATCAGCAGGAGGCTCTAAAGAATTATGTTAACACTTAACAGCTCAGTTAATCAAGTACTGCTTGGTGGGAAAACCAGAGCAGACAAAACAGCTTTAAAACAGTGAAAAAAATACCAGTAAATTCTTAACAGTGGAAACAACAAAAACGCTTGCTAAACCTTGAAAACAGCAATAAAATTTGATTTTACAGGCACAGTGCAGCAGGCACTTGTAGTACAACAGTGTAGTTCAGTACACAGTACGTGGATATAATATAAAAGTAGGTGGCAAGCAAAAAAGTGCAATAAATAGTATAAATAAGCAAGAAAACAGGCAACTTGTGTTTCTTTTTTGTTTGTGTTTTTGGAAGCTGAGAAGCCTCTAGTCATCTGGTGGTTAGTAAAATAATTGCTTGTAAGAGATTTTTTTCAGTAAGTATTTACATGTATTTACTATAAATCTAATAAGGCTGTTATTTGATTGCAACCCAGTTTCCCCACTGCCTCTTGAAAATATGGGATAAGCAGCTGTAATGTATTTTAAGCACAACAGCCATTATTCAAGTTGCATAATTGTCAGATTACTTTTATGGGTTGTTGTGGTAGTCTTACTCATGCTAATAAATGGAATTTATCATTTATAAGTATAACCCATGTACTGTGCAGTTAGTTTCATTTTTTCATTTTGTGTTTTTCGTAGGCCAGCTGCCTACCTGCTTATCTTCTCAGCCCACCAGTAGGATCCCATGTCATTGATGCCTGTGCAGCTCCTGGCAACAAGACCAGTCACTTAGCTGCAATACTGAAGAACAAAGGGTATGTGGAATTTTCTGAAAGGAGGTGATAAACCCTACAGTAGTTTGTAATGTACAGAAACATCATGTTATCTTTTGTCCAGTATGATACTTGGTATATTTGTGTGGAGTGCTTCTTGTTGTACATTAAATGGTTTAGTAAAACCATGTTCTTTTCAAAGCATTTCATGTGAGAAGAACAGTCCTGATTTTTTGTGTTTGTGATAAATCTCTGAACTTTTTTGCTTTGTAATATTACTATTCACATTTTTGCAGTGTTTTTAGAGCTGTCAGTGTTCATATCTTGGCTGGCACATGTGTGTAACATTTAAGTTGCAGAATGAGTGAATAAACTGGTCTTTGTTACACTGATCAGACTTCCCAACACATAACTTAGCTGACCTCACATATCGTCCCAGGAGACTGCATCAAAGCAAAATAAAGAAAAGCTTGGGTGAAAAAGGTTTTGCTTTGAATTGTGCTATCCCACACCCTCTTACTTCAAAATCTCATACCTCTGAAGACACACCAGTTCAGAGAACAAGGAAATGCATTTGATTCCTTTTTGTGTAAGTTGTGACTTTGAAAGTAGTATGAGCAGCAATATAAGGGTTGTCTATATCAGGGTGTACAAGAGGGCACAATCCCTCTGTTGGAAAGTCATTTACTTACTGTACTGTATCCCACAGTGGTGTACTGGGTAACTGGTAAGACAGTCTGTGGTAGACACTGCATGGTGTACTATGGTTCAGTAAACCCGAATAACCAGAGAGTTAATGTTTTTTATGTCATCTAACTATACAGTCCATACGTTACAGACTGGATGACCCAAGTAATGCTGATGGAAATGTCATTCTTGCTCACATGGGGATATACTGGAACTGATGATTATAGTTTTTGAAAGCAGGTCAGATTTTGTTTTACACTTAGGATTTCTTTTCACAAAGACGTTTTCAAAGTGGAAACCATTCCAGAATGTTTTTCAAAGAGTACAGATGTGAATGGCAATGATAGCCCATGGAGCAGTTTAATAATCGCCTTTCCGTGAAAGGCTTCAAAGAATTTTGAGAAAGTCTTTATGTCCTGCTGACTGTCACAGGCTAAGTTTTGTGGAAGGTTAATTTGGGTTGATTATGGAAACTTTTCCATTTATGGATAATTGCAGTAAAATAGTGTGTGAAAGAGAGGTGCAGAAGAGAGTTAAGGCAGGGTGTAGTGGGTGGAGAAGAGTATCAGGAGTGATTTGTGACAGACGAGTACCAGTAAGAGTGAAAGGGAAGGTCTACAAGAGGGTAGTGAGACCAGCTATGTTATATGGGTTGGAGATAGTGGCAATGACAAAAAGACAAGAGTCAGAGCTGGATGTGGCATAGTTAAAGATGTTAAGATTTGCACTGGGTATGAAGAGGGTAGACAGGATTAGGAATAAGTGTATTAGAGGGTCAGCCCAGGTTGGATGGTTTGGAGACAAAGCCAGAAAGGCGAGATTGCGTTTGTTTGGACATGTGCTGTGTATATTGGGAAAAGGATGCTAAGGATGAAGCTGCCAGGTAAGAGGAAAAGAGGAAGGCCTAAGATAAGGTTTATGGATGTGGTGAGAGAGGACATGTAGGTGGGTGGTGTGACAGAGCAAGATGCAGGGGACAGGAAGAAATGGAAAAAGATAATCTGCTGTGGTGACCCCCTAAATGGAACAGCCAAAAGAAAAAGTAGTAAAATAGCTGCTTGATCCTCTGTTGTTCATTTTCATCCAATTCAACATGTAGGTTATCAGATCCAGTCGGATCTAACCTTGGCATCTTTTGCCAGAGTATTGGATCTAAGAGCCCCGACTCTTCCCCTACCTACAGTTTTGTCATCCTGATTTAACTCAGATCTCATTTGCCACCTGTTTAACCAGACGTGTCCTCCTAGAGCTCCAGTGCATTCACAATAAGTGAAATCTGTTTTTTGGGAAATCTTTGTCCTCTTTTTTTTATCACTTTATTATTGAGTGGTTGTTAGTTTAAAATGGTGTTAGGAGTAGAAGTGGATAGGTTTTTAGGTAGCTCTTTTGGGTTTTTCTGAGTGTTAGAAATTTCTAGTAGGATTTATATTTACTTAATAGTTTAGGGTAAATGATTGTTGATATATAGTGTGTCCTTTTCAGTGTGATTCTTGATGTATATATGTATGTATGTATCATTTTTTTCCATAATTGCTTACAGTATTCAATGTGAGGTGTGTTGTAATTTTTTTTTTTGTGTGATTATGTAGATGTCCTTCAAGGATGCATCTGCAGTCCTAACATATGGGTTGTCCTGCCTCAGGCAGCCCTTCGGTCGGCCGGATTCCAAAGTCTGGGTCTGGCTTCGGCTGATGTCGCACTTCACCCGACGTCATAGCTGCTGTTTATTGGGTATAAAGGCATCAGCCGACGCCATTTTCCTCAGTCTTTCTTGCCGCGCGGTGCCCGAAGCAGAAGCTGTTTGCAAGTGCCGGTCGGTCAGATCCAGAGATTTCTACTACCGAAGACTTCTAAAAAGCTAAGTACCCCGTTGGGGACTCTTTCTTGCCTCAGCCGATGTCAGACAAAGTAAATAATTGTTTAACTTGTGGGAAACAAATACCTCATAAGGATTTCCACTCTTACTGCCTTCCTTGCTTAGGCCCAGACCACGACGTATCAGCTTGTCTAGCCTGTGCTTCCTTCAACCGACGGACACTTAGACGTCGGTCGGAGTTTGCAGAGGAGTTTTTTGGTCCCGCTTTTGCATACAAAATGCCGTCGGAGACTCCGACTTCTCAATTGGCTAAAAAGCGCAAGGAAAAGGACCGACATTCGCAGCCCGCGGTTTCGGCTGAAACCACGGTTAGGCCAACCGCAAATGTCTCGGTTTCGGCTGAAACCGAGCCCCCGGTTCTTCCTTCGGCCGAAAGCATGCTTCCGATAGCCGAGACCTCACAGAGCATGGCTGAATCTGCTACTGAATTTACTGCTACAGAAGCAGGCACCCAGGATTTATCAGACACTATTCCTTTAGACATAACTACCCCTGCACGTGGGGCTGCTAGACCCCCTGCTTCCATGTCTATCAAGGCTTTTGCCAGGGCTAAGGCAGCTAAATCTTCTAAGGCCTTGCCTGCCAAAACTCCTTCACATAGGCCTACTTCTAGTTCCCAAATACTCAGCCTGGCTGAGGATCTCATTTCTTTGATCAGAGGATCCCAACCTCACCCAGACAGGGCCTCTCAGCCCCCTCCAGACAAGAGGCCTAGGACTGAACCACCGGAACCTGTCTCTACAGATTATTCATCGGATGACTCAGACCTTTCAGACCCTCACAAAGGCCCATATTCTCCTTATGAGGATTCTGATGCAGAAGACTCCATTCCTTCTGCTTCTCCTCCTGAAGAATTTTCCTTTGGGGAAACCTTGCATGCTATGAGGGAACACTTCCAATGGCAGGGCCAGGATTTTTCAGATTCAAGGAAAAGGCTAAGGACCTTTTTACACTTACCACAGCATAGGCCTTTAGCCATTCCGCCAGTACTAACAGTTGTTGATGATGCATATAATGATGCCTGCACTGCTCCTGATTCTCTTCCTCCGGCCCCTGCCAAGCCAGATAGATATTACAGGGTCCCGGACACACACTACCATTTGTATAAGGCTCCTGTTGCAGACCCTGAAACCATTTCACAGGGCCCTAAAGGTGTGGCAGCTGCCTCTGCCAAAAACCCTCTTCCCTCTGAAAGGGAATCTAGAGCATTAGAGAGATGGGGTAAAAAGGTTTATACTTCTGCTACTCTTTCGGCCAGGGCCTTGAACTGTCAATTTCACATGATTCAGTACCAGGAATTTTTGTTAGACCAGCTAAATAAAAAACTATCTTCTCCTGAACCTTTAGACCGCAAGTCCCTTCAGGATTTGGTACATAACTCTCAGCAGGTCAATAACCATTTCTTAAAATGTGGCTATGATGCACTGGAGGCTTCCTTTAGATCAGCTGTGACTGGAACAGTGATTCGAAGGCATGCCTGGTTAAAAGAACAATCCTTACCAGACCATGTTAAGTCAAAACTCCTAGATGCTCCCATGGAGAAACAAAGTTTGTTTGGCTCCCCTGCACAGGAGGTTCTAAAAAAGGTGGAAGAAAAAGCAAAATCTGTCCAAACAGTCAAGGATTTCTTACAGGTCCAACCTCCGAGGTTTAGCAGAAATTGGCCTTCGAAGAATTGGTCCTTTCCAGACAACTCCAGAGCGCAGAGAGGCAGAAGTAGGCGCCCAAGAGGCAGAGCTCAATCTAGGGGTGCCTACAGGGGCGTCAGTGGCAACCTACCAACCAGAGAAGTACTGCCACGGAATCAACTACAACCACTTCCACAGGGCAGACACAATGACTTGGCTCTAGTTCCGCCTACCAGGGAACAACTGGAAGCACCCTTGGGCGGAAAACTAGCCTTATTCTCCGACAACTGGCATTACATTACAGGAGACAAATGGACTTTACAAACAATAGACAAGGGCTACAGGTTTCACTTCCATACTCTACCAAAAAAGAGAGGAATGCCAAACCTACCACCAAGCCAAAAAACAGACGCTCTAAGACAAATCAACAACTTACTAAGAATGAGAGCTATAGAAGAGGTGCCGCCTATGGAACAAGGCCAAGGATTTTACTCCAGGCTTTTCCTTGTACCAAGAAAAGAAAATCAATGGAGACATATTCTAGATTTGTCCGCACTGAACACATACCTCATTGTTCCAAAATTCAAAATGCTGACCCTCCAGCAACTTCTTCCCATGCTGGGCAAGGAGTCTTGGCTGGTGACTCTAGATCTCAAGGAGGCATACCTGCACGTCCCTATACGACCAGATTGCAGAAGACACCTCAGATTTCTTGCAGGATCAGAGCATTATCAATTCTCAGCATTGCCTTTTGGCTTATCTACTGCGCCCAGAGTATTCACGAAATGCCTGGCATCAGTAATTGCTCATTGCAGACTTCAGGGAATTCAGATTTACCCATACCTGGACGACTGCCTAATACAAGCGGACAACAAGGCAAAGTTAACAAAAGATTTGAAAAATGTCATACAACTGTTGCAAGCCTTGGGATACACAGTCAACATGCAAAAGTCAAGACTAGTACCATCCCAAAGGATAACATTCTTGGGTGCAGAATTAGACACATCAACTCAGATGGCTTTTCTCACAGAAGAAAAACAAAAACAACTACCAGTCTACTTCATGACATTAACAACACAAGCTCGGCTTACTGCAAGGAAAGTCCTGCAAGCCCTGGGCTACATGGCATCCTGCATAATATTGGTTCCGCATGCCAGGCTGCATATGAGAAAGCTACAATGGTATCTAAGGAATGTATGGTCTCAACACAAGCACAGTCTAGAAGCCCAGATTCCAATAATTCCATGCCTGAAGCAAGAATTCCTGTGGTGGGCTCAGGCCTGTCAGTTGAACAGAGGCTTGCCTTTCCACAAACCACATCCAAGCCAGACCATCAACACGGACACCTCAGACCTAGGATGGGGGCACACATGGTGGACAAGTGTATACAAGGCCTATGGACCCAAGACCAGCTGAATCTACACATAAATCTAAAGGAGATGCTGGCAGTGAAACATGCGATCCAGGCATTCAGACCACTCCTTCAACAGGGTCATCTGCTGATAAGGACGGACAATACCACAGTCATGTGGTACATCAACAAACAGGGAGGTACACATTCATATCCTCTATGCCGGATGGCAATGGACCTGTGGAATGTGGCCCTGACCCTCAACATTCAACTTCAGGCCAGATTTGTACCAGGAAAAGAAAATTCTCTAGCAGACACCTTAAGCAGAACTACCACGGATGCTCACGAATGGATGCTGCATCCAGATATCTTCGAAGCCATAACAAAGAAATGGGGATTACCACAGACAGACCTGTTTGCCTCCCCACACAATCACCAATTGAAGAAATTCTGCACAAGAGCATACCACCCACTTGCTTGGAGGGTGGACTCCCTTTCCTTCAGCTGGAAAAACCGGACAGCATATGCATTTCCACCTCTTCCCTTGATGTACAAAGTTCTACTGAAGATCAGAGAGGATCAGCCAAGGGTAATTCTGATAGCTCCAGACTGGCCGAGGCAACATTGGTACCCGCTACTGAGAAGCATGTCTCGGACACACGCATGGCATCTACCTCTATTTCCCTTACTACTAACACAGGACAACTACAAGATCCTACATCCAAACTTGAAAACACTGCAGCTAGCTGCTTGGAATATTGCATAAAACAAAACAACCCAGGTTTATCTCAGAGGGTTAAGGACATTATCCTGGAGGCATGCAGACCCTCCACAAGGAAGACTTATTCAGCCAAGTGGAAAAGATACCTCATTTGGAGTGCAGCAAAGGGAGAAAATGTCTCATTGGCAAACATAGCACACATCCTGGAATGTTTAGCAGAGCTGTTCCACAATGGCCTGTCCTCCATTAAGATTCATGCATCAGCAATTTCAGCAGAATACAACATGGATCCTCCTGTTTTCTCTCATCCTCTACTCGGGCAGTTCTTGAGAGGAATCAAAAATGTAAAGCCTCCAAGGAAACCACCTTTACCTACATGGGATCTCAACTTTGTGCTGGAAAAGTTAACACTTCCCCCTTTTGAACCAGCAGCAACAGCAGAATTACAATTCTTGTCTTGGAAAACTGCTTTCCTGCTAGCAATTACTTCAGCAAGAAGGGTATCTGAGTTACAGGCATTAATGGCAGTACAACCCTTCCTTATATTCCATCAGGACAGAGTCTCTCTGAGAACTAACCCTACTTTTATGCCAAAAGTGGTCTCCGGAGTATCATTGAACCAAGCGATTCATTTACCTACATTCTTCCCCAACCCACAGAACAGGGGGGAAAGACTGCTACATACCTTGGATGTGCACAGACAATTACGCTACTATCTGGACAGAACTAAGACTAGCAGAAAAACTGACCAGCTTCTGGTAGCATATGCAACAGGAATGCAAGGAAAAGCAATTTCAAAGCAGACAATCTCAAAATGGATAGGAAATTGCATTCGATTTTGCTACTCTTTTCATGGAAAGACAACTCCTGCTAATATCAGACCTCATTCCACAAGAGCTACAGCCACCACTACAGCTTTCCTACGAGGAGTGGCTACCAAAGACATTTTAGAAGCTGCTACTTGGAGCTCCGTGCATACATTTGCCAAGCATTACAATCTTCCCTTATACTCTAGATCGAGCAGGTTTTGCAACTGCTGTTTTGCAAGGGATCTTAACTACACCATCTTTATCTTAGTGCCTCCTCCCCTAGTTTGGCTATGGTATTCTACCCATATGCTAGGACTGCAGATGCATCCTTGAAGGACATAGTACAGTTTTGTACCTACCATAAATGTAGATGTCCAACAGCTATGCATCTGCAGCCAGGATTACCCACCCTCCTTCCCTCTGTGGTATTCCTAGGGTATTTACCCCTCTTTTAGCTAGCTGGGGGAATCTATTATGGTGTATTTGTTTGTATATATGTATGTATGTATATATATATATATATATATATATATATATATATATATATATATATTTTTTTATATATTGTTTGCTCTCTACTGTTTGGAATTATTTGCATTTATCCAAATTTAGCCTTACTAGAGGGCACCTGGCATCTGGGGCAAGAAACACTGAGGAAAATGGCGTCGGCTGATGCCTTTATACCCAATAAACAGCAGCTATGATGTCAGGTGAAGTGCGACATCAGCCGAAGCCAGACCCAGACTTTGGAATCCGGCCGACCGAAGGGCTGCCTGAGGCAGGACAACCCATATGTTAGGACTGCAGATGCATACCTATCGGACATCTACATTTATGGTAGGTACAAAACTGTACTTTCTAATGACTGACAAGTCCACTGGTTTCAAGAGGTGCACACAGGGTACCCCCTCACGATCCCCATTCCCTCTGTGCTTACTGTCCAGGTCCCTCTCATCTGCAGGATAATTATAACATCTGTGCTTTTGATACCAGAGCACTTCAAGGTAGAAGAGAGAAACTTATACCTAAAGGTTTACTTCCCCCTTAGACAGGGTTCAGAATGTCCTGTGAGGCCAAAGTACCTCCCACTTCTCCAGCTGTGGATAAGGAGAGAGAGAGAGAAAAATCCAAAGAGAAACACACAGACAAACAGCATGAGAAGAGAGAAAAAAAAAAAAGAGTAGAAAAAAATCAAATAAAAGATTGCCAAATCCCACCGTTCTTCTGGGTCCGCCCCTAAGTTGTCAAGACAGTTGAATCCATAAAGATACCATCAAGAACATAACCATGAAAAACGCTGAAAACAAAAACTGTATTAAGCATTTATTGCACGTTCTGGTACCTCGGCCATTCGCCTTCAGTGGAACAATTTATTGCAAAAACAGCACCTCCTTATATATGACATATTCAGTCAATTATTAAGTCAGTTAAGACAATTCATCAACACATTATGACCATTATCTACTTCTTAAAGTGCAAACACACAGTGCATGATATATACAAATAATATAAAAGGGGAAAAAACATAATCTCAAAAACATTGCAAACCTTATTTCATTTTATATTATGATAATTCTTAAAATATGTACTACAATGTATATAATAAACACAGAGTGTTTCATGGTTATGTTCTTGATGGTGTCTTTATGAATTAGTGTTTGGAGGTGTGTATGTCAAAGCAGTTGAATTCACCTGCAGCTGGAGTCCAGACTCCCTCCTTGAAAACCTATCTTTTCTTTGGGTCCAGTCAGGCCCAGATGTTGTTTGATTCTTCACCAAAAGCTACCATTGAGACCAATTTCTGTGGCTTCTTCGAGATCTGGTACATCCACCCGAAATATGACTGAGTTGGATGCCAACAGTATTATAAAGAAATTCCTGCGGACACGTTCAAATGGTGGTCCTTCCCAGCACCATCCCCAAGGAGAGGTCCAGGAAGGGGTTCCTTCAACACTGTCCTACCTTTCTGACATAGCTGTCTTTCCAAAGCCAATAGTTATTGATCGGAGCTCTTCCATAACACCACAGTCTGATCTGATAGCCCTGGAGACTTTGGCTTCCACATCATCCCTTACTCTGTCAACACTGATGTTTTCGGTTCAAGGAGAGCCCCAGAGCCAGAACATCAGGGTCAGAGCTACAACACTGGAGTAGACTCAGAAGCTTTCAGACCTTTCCTCCCCCTGAGTGATTCGGCTGTAGACAGCTCTGCACCGAAGTCCTCCTCAGAGTTGACCCCTTTTGGAGTCTGGAAGCCTACCAAGTCCACTAACGGGGGTAGTTTCTCCTCCGCTCCATTGGCTGAATTGGCTTTCGAGGCCATGGAAGTGGGCCAAGGAGATTGATGCATGTACTAAATTCAGGTGCATCCCGATTCCCAATGGAAGACTCCTCTTTCCTGTCATTCACTCAACAAGGACAGCCCCCCTCCCCGCAAGGACTTCTCCTTTGGGGATATTCTGGAATTGATGAAGCAAAAGGGGGATGGTCTGCATAAACTCGTTATGATGAGTCCAAGTTCCTTGAAGCTTTTGAGTCTCACCCATTGACATCCTGGGTGATCCCACCTCCTGACCCCTAAATAGATCGTATTGCTCAGAAATCTTGGTAGGAGCCTGATGTGGCAGAACCTGGACCTTTTCCCAAAAAAAAAAAAAAAGGGCCAAAATTGTTGTTGCCCCAAAAGGCAGAAAACACTGTTCAGAGGGGCCCCTAAAGATTCCATGGTGGTAGCAGCAGCCACAAAGAAGGAATTATCTGAAGAAAGTTCCTTTATCCACCCCCCCCCCCCCAACAGGAAGTCAGGGGGTCGGACAGACTAGGGAAGTGGACATGTGCATCAGTGGCCTTTGCTCTTTGAGCACTGAACTACCTAGCACACCTGATACGTTTCCAGAGAGACTTTATCAAGGAGCATTCCACATCTCTTTCATGTAGCTTGCCTAATGACATCCAAAAGACAGTGGATGTCCAGATGTCTGCCCTTCAGTCTACCCCAGTTGTGTCCATGCAACTGTTGTCAAATGAAGCTGATGGTACATCAAGGGCAGCTGGTAAAGTTTTGCCTTGCCTGGATGCCACTATGAGAGTTTGCTTAAAGCTTCAAGGCATCCGTTATCAAGGCTGCCTATGACGGTTCCACTATGTTTTAGACCGAAGGTAAAAGAAATGCTTACTAGGAGTGAACAGGATGGTAAAACTTTGTCTGTTGTAGGAATCTCTTTTCTACTCCTCAAAGAACCTTTTCTGCGAATCAAAAGGGTGTTAGAAAAATGTGGTTCAAAAAATCCCAAGGTTTTCACCAGGACACTCCTGGGGCTAGACTGCCCAGAGGCAGAGGCAATTAGAATGTATGTAGCGTGAGAGGAAGAAGCGGACCACAAAACCTGTTTCTGTGGACTCTTCACTGAGAAACCTTACTAGAGTCCATAAATGGTTGCCTCGCTGCTGCAGTCTGGGGACACTTAACTTTACACCCTTTAGCTTGGCAAAATACAGCTTCCTCAATATACATCACCCAATCAGTTGGAATCAGCAGCAAGAGAAGTGCTAAAGTTGCTAATCAAGTCATCCAGCTGGTCCCTCCAGGCCAATTTGGATCCTGGAGTCTATTCCAGGTTCTTTGAAGTTTCAAAAAAGACGGGAACTCAGAGCAATATTGGATGTTCATCGTGTTTCCCTGTTGCAGTCATTACTCTTGGGTTATCCTGCTGGCAGGCTACCCACAGTCGGCCTGAATTCCAAAGTCTTGGTCTGGCGTCGGTTGCTGTCGCCTCTTCCCTGACGTCAGAGCACCAGGGGTATAAAAGATGCAGCCGACGCCATTTTCTTCAGTCTTTCTTGCCGTGCGGTGCCCAAAGCAGAAGCAGTTCGCAAGTGCCGGTCGGCCGACTCATGAGATTTTCATGTTCGAATTTCAGATCCGAAGTCTTCATTTAAAGCCAAGTACCCAGTTGGGGAAACTTTTTTCTTGCTCCAGACCGATGTCAGATAAAGTTAATAATTGTATTTCTTGTGGGAAGCAAATACCTCATAAGGACTTCCATTCTTATTGTATTCCTTGCCTAGGCCCTGATCACGACGTTGCTAATTGCAGGTTTTGTGCTAGATTTAACCAACGCACTATTAAGCGTCGGTACGATTTTGCATTTCATTACTTTGGCCGAAGATTTAATTACACGATGTTGTCGGATAGCCATCTGACAACCGCAATTCACAAGAAACGCAAGGAAAAGGACAGGCATCCGAGGTCCAAAACAGACTAGGCTTCTTCTAAGCCAGTTGCCGGTTCTCAGTGAGGCGCTTTTGCAGCCCCTGACGCCCGCTACCTCAGAGCCACAGGCCGCATCAGACTCCCACATGGAGCAGACTAGGCCTCTGGAAACTCAAGGTATTGGACACTTGGAAAATATTCCCTCAGATGGGTCCGGAGCCACTGAGCAGGCATCGGCTTCTGAGGGTGTTTTCAGGCCTACACAGTTATGTATAAAGCCGACTACAGCTTCATAGGCAAAGACTAAAGCACCACTAAAGACAAAGAAACAAGTGCGGCAAGTTCATGGACAGGCCTCCATGCCTAAAAAACAGATGCTCAAAATGGCCGAAGACCTAATTACTTTGATTAGGGGTTCCCATCCCCCTCCTGATAAAAGGTCTAGGCAAGAGACAGAATATGAATCTTCAGATCAGGTCTCCATTTCCTCTGACTCCTCTTCTGAACAGGAATACTCTCTCCCTCCCTATGAGGATTCAGATTCTGAAGAATCTATCCTTCAGCCTCCCTTCCTGAGGACTGTTCTTTTGGGGAAACCCTGCATACCATGAGGGAGCACTTCCACTTGGAGAGCCAAGATTTCTCAGAATTTAAGAAAAGGCTCAGAGACTTTCTTTTACTACCTCAGCACAGGCCTCTTGCTATTCCTCCTGTTTTAGACATTGTAGATGATGTATTTTCAGAGTCTGGCCTGTCTCCTGACTCTTTACCCCCCTGCACCTGTTAAGCCAGACAGATACTACAGGGTTCCAGATTCACATAAATTTCTTTATAAAAAGCCTGCTGCTAACCCAGAAACTATTTCTCAGGGTCCCAAAAGGGGTCAAGGCTTCCACTGCAAAAAACCCTATCCCATCTGATAGGGATTCAAGGGCACTGGACAGACGGGGGAAAAAGGTTTACACTTCTGCTACTTTGGCTGTAAGGGCTTTAAATTGTCAATTTCATATGCTTAAATATCAGCAATACTTAATGTCACTGCTTAAACAGAAAATGTTAACAAATTCTGAATGTGCAGAAAACAAGGAAATGCAGGATTTATTGCATGCAACTGAACAAGTAGGAAAGCATACTTTGCAATGTGGTTTTGATTCTCTGGAAGCCTCTTGCAGGGCCGCTGTTACGGGTTCGGTCATTAGGCGGCATGCTTGGTTAAAGGAACAGAATCTGCCTGATCATGTTAAAGCAAAATTATTAGATGCTGCATTACAGCATGATACTTTGTTTGGTGTTAAGGCAGAAGAGGTGTTGAAGAAAATGGAGGACAAAGCGAAATCTATGCAGACAGTTAAGGATTTCTTACAGGTGCAGCCACCCAGAGTTAGCAGGAACTGGCCTATAAAGAATTGGTCCTTTCCAGTGTCAGGTCACAAAGAGGCAGATCCCAGCCCCAAGGCTCATACAGGCCTAAACAATGGGGTGCTTCTACCTCCAAAAACGGAGAAGACAAATCACAGCCATACAGGAAACAGTTCCAATGACTTTCCTCTGCCAGCACCAAGCACTTATCTTTTGGCAGCCCCCTTAGGGGGAAAACTAGCACTTTTTTCACAAAATTGGCACATGATCACCCAGGACAAATGGGTCTTGAACATAGTGTCTCAGAGCTACAGGTTCCACTTTCACACCCTGCCAAGGGCAAAAGGTATGCCAGACCTGCCACACAATCAATGGGCAGAGGCACAAAAGCAAGTTTCATCCCTCTCATGGACATGAGGGTGATTCAGCGAGTACCACAGCAAGAACAGGGACAAGGTTTTTACTCAATACTTTTCTTGGTACCCAGAAAGGACAAAGCCTGGACACCAACACTGGACCTGTCTATTCTAAACACATTTCTGGACGTTCCAAAATTCAAAATGTTGACTCTGCAGCAGCTTCTGCCCATGCTGGGCAAAAAGGCTTGGCTTGTAACTTTGGACCTAAAAGAGGCATACCTGCATGTCCCAATAAGACAGTCTTGCAGAAGATACCTCAGATTCATAGCTGGCTCAATGCACTACCAATTCTCTGCACTGCCCTTTGGCTTATCTACTGCGCCCAGGGTTTTCACAAAATGCCTGGCACCAGTAATTGAATTTTGCAGACAAAGAGGAATTCAAGTATGTTCTTACTTGGAAGACTGCCTTATTCAAGCAGAGAACAAGGACATTCTACTAAAGCATCTGGCATTTGTAAAAAGATTACTAATTTGCCTAGGGTACACAGTAAACTAAAAGAAATCAAAACTAGTACCCCCTCAAGAGATAATATTCCTGGGTGCAAGCTTAAATACAACTGCCCAGATGGCTTATCTCACGCCAGACAAACAAAGGCAACTGACTTCTTACTTCAAAATGTTGGCAACAAAGACCCAGTTATCTGCAAGAAAAATTCTGCAGGCTTTGGGCTTCATGGCATCCTGCATTATGCTAATTCCATATGCCAGACTACATATAGGTTCATAGGTTGGTACTAGGCTATCAGCCCTAGGGCCTATACAAGCCTAGCCATAACAATTCCCTGGCTATTTCTTCCCACATTATTTACTTTCCTGGACCCCTGTCTAGCAGGGCGACTGACGTGATCCCTGGGGTGAATTTCCTTTCTCCCATCCAGTTGTCAAGGTTCCTCTTGAAGAGGTCCAAAGAGGCACTCTGCTTGACATGTATGGGCAATCTATTCCAGAGTCTGGGGAGTCTCTGGGTCAGGAACCTATCCCTCCAGCATGTTTTGTTTATTGTGATGACGAGGTTTAGATCCCTGGAGCGTGTAGCTCTGACGGATTGGGATTTCTTTAAGTGTAGCATGTCCAACAGCTCTGGGTTTGACATGGCCTTATATGTTAAGCAGAGATCGCCTCAGAGTAGACGATATGCGACAGAGTATAGCTGGAGTTTTTTAAGGCGGTCAGCGTAGGGCATCTGCTTTAGGCCTGTGATTCTTTTAGTGAGGTATTTCTGAAGCCTTTCCAGTTGTTGCAGATGTCTTGAGAGGTACATACCAAATGGAGCATTGTATTCTATAATGGGTCTAATGAGGGATGAGTACAGTGGGACAATGACCTCCTTTTTTCTGGATGAAAAGCCCTTCGTGATGAGGTGTGCTACATAGAAGGATTTCCTGACTGTTGTGGTGATGTGGTTATCGAAGGTGAGACCACTGTCCACCTGTGTCCCTAAGTCTCTTATCACACTTTCTGTGTTTAGTGTACTGCCACCTATATGGTAATTAATGGATACATGTTTTTTCCCAAAGGGGATAACAATACATTTCTTGGCATTGAGCTTGAGCCCATGGCTCTGGCACCAAGCATCTGTTTCTGTAAGGCCCTTTTGTAGAGTATCCACATCATTTGGGGATTCAATAATGGATCCCAGTTTGCAGTCATCTGCAAACTTTGTTAGCCAGAGTCCCTTAGTGTTGACCTGTACTTCAGAGAAGTAGATGCTAAACAAGAGCGGCCCCAGGACTGAACCCTGAGGTACTCCACTTGTCACTTGTCTGGAGCTGGATTTGGAGTCAGCTACTTTTACAGTGTGGGTTCTATCAGTAAGCCATTTAGCAACCCATTGGGTGACATAGGGATTAATGCCCAACTTACTAAGTTTATCTATGATTCCAGAGTGGGGGATGGTGTCAAAGGCCTTGGCAAGGTCTAGATAGGCTGTGTGGACCACCTTACCCTTGTCAATGGAGACTGATTCAAAGAAGTCAATCAGGTTCAGGAGACAAGATCGGCCCTTCACAAACCCAAACTGGGTGGGGTCCAGTGTTTGAAGGTTGCCAATGTCTTTGTTTATAAGTTCCATGATAATACGCTCCATGGCCTTGCAGATAAGGCTTGTCAGACTGATGGGACGGTAGTTTCCGGGATCCAAGGTGGATGAGGAAACTACAATGGTATCTAAAAAGTGTTTGAACTCAACATTGCCAAAGACTGGAAATATTAATTACCCTCATTCCCTACCTGCAACAGGAATTTCGATGGTGGGCACAGGCCTGTCACCACAACAACGGACAGCCATTCACTTTACCCACAGCCAGGCAGACACTAACAACGGATGCATCAGATTATGCCTGGGGGGCCCACATGGCAGGAAAATGTATTCAGGGCACATGGCCCGCAAGCCAGATTTATCTTCATATCAGTCAAAAAGATATGCTAGCTGTTCACAATACCCTGACAGCTTTCAAGGATTTACTTCATCCTGGACAACTACTGATAAAGATGGACAATACTACAATCATGTGGTACATAAACAAGCAGGGAGGCACACATTCCTACCCCCTCTGCAGACTAGCCATGACTTTTTGGGACACAGCATTGACTTATCAAGTTCACTTGCAAGCACAGTTCCTGCCAGGAAAGATAAATACTCTGACAGACAAACTAAGCAGAAACCTCATGGATCCCCCACGAGTGGAAACTGGATCCACAAGTCTTCAGCATGATAACAAGGAAATGGGGAAGCCCAGACATAGATCTATTTGCCTCCCCTCACAACTGCCAACTACAGAGATTCTGCACAAGGACTTATCACAAGCAAGCATGGAAAGTGGATGCCTTATCCATCAGCTGGAAAAGCCTAACAGTATATGCCTTCCCTCCACTGCCTCTCCAACGCAAGGTACTCCTAAAGGTCAGACAAGAGAAGCCAAAAATGATACTGATTGCCCCAGACTGGCCACGCCAGCACTGGTACCCAATCCTAAAGAACTTGTCTCAAGGTCCAGCCTGGACATTGCCTCAAATTTCTCACTTACTGACCCAACAAAACAATCAGATCCTGCACAGCCAACTCAGGATCTTAAATCTGGCAGCATGGCGGATTATGTAGCCATTCATAACACTCCTCTCTCCAAAGCTGTGATGGATGTTATTTTGGAGGCCAGGAGGCCCAGTACCAGAAAATCTTATGCAGAAAAATGGAAGAGATTCTGTGCCTGGAACCAGGCACAAGGAATTGACACGTCTGTACTAAATATTCCTCAGATTTTACAATACTTAACTGAGATGCTGGACAAAGGCCTATCTTTTTCATCAATTAAGATCCATGCCTCTGCCATTTCAGCCCATTACAATATGGAACCACCTATCTTTTCTCATCCTTTAATAAGGCAGTACCTCCGAGGGGCCAAAAACATAAGACCTCCAAGGACAGCACCAATACCTGCATGGGACCTCAATTATGTCTTGGAAAAACCTCACACTGCCTCCTTTTGAGCCAGCATCAACAGCTGATATAAAATTCTTATCCTGGAAAATAGCTCTGCTCCTAGCAATCACCTCTGCAAGACGAGTGTCAGAGTTACAGGCACTCATGGCTGTGGAACCTTTTATCATTTTCCATCCAGACAGGGTTTCTCTGAGGACACACCCAACATTTATGCGTAAGGTGGTGTCCAGTGTGGCTCTTAACCAAACCATTCACTTGCCTACCTTTTATCCAAACCCACAGAACAAGGGTGAGAGACTTCTGCATTCTTTGGACATACACAGACCGCTACGCTTCTACTTGGGCAGAACTAAAGCTTTCAGAAAGACTGAGCAACTTTTAGTGGCATATGCTGCAGGATCACAAGGAAAGGCCATCTCAAAACAGACCATTTCAAAATGGATAGGCCATTGCATTCTTTTTTGCTATTCACAACATGGCAAATCAGTGCATAAGGGCATTAGGCCACATTCAGCCAGAGCAGCAGTCACATCAGCAGCCTTCCTCAGAGGAGTACCAACCAAAGACATCTTAGAGGCTGCAACTTGGAGTTCAATGCACACTTTTACAAAGCACTACCACTTGCCTCTCTATTCTAAATCCAGAGCAGGCTTTGCCACTGCAGTTCTGCTGGGCCTCATAGCCTCTCCTAATCCTGTTTAGCCACAGCCACCCATCCTCAGCTTTGGGCTTCAACCCAAGAGTAATGACTGCAACAGTGAAACACGATGAACATAGTACAGTTGTGTACCTACCATAAATGTAGATGTTAGAGTGTATTCACTGTTGCCGTCCAGGTTACCCTCCCACCACCCCCCTTTCTTTTGCTGGGTCTTATCTGTACTTCTCTATTCTATACAACCTATGTGGTGTATTTGCTTGTAGATGAAGGAAATGTTTACTTTAGTTATGCATGATTATTGGCATAATTTTTTTAGCCTACTTTTTTGGGGGCACCTGACATCTGGGGCAAGAAAAACTGAAGAAAATGGCGTCGGCTGCATCTTTTATACCCCTGGTGCTCTGAAGTCAGGGAAGAGGCGACAGCAACCGACGCCGGACCAAGACATTGGAATTCAGGCCGACTGCGGGTAGCCTGCCAGCAGGATAACCCAAGAGTAATGACTGCAAAAGTGAATACACTCGAACATTGCATTTACGGTAGGTACACAACTGTACTATCTCAACAACCTAAATCAGTATGTCCAACAGACAAAGTACCAGATGGCCAGGATACAATCCATTCTACCTCTGTTAAGGAAAGACAACTGGATGTGTTCTGTTGATCTGCAGGATGGCTACTTGTCACATCAAGATCTAGAGGGAATTTTATTTATTTATTTTATTTATTTGACATTTGGTGACCGGGATAGTCGGACTGAGTCACATAACCTGTTTTCAGTGGAGGCCTGGGGAGAAAAATCTCCACACTAATATATTTGAATACATATGTAAAGTTGCCCCATGACATATTTAAGAACATACATAGATAAATTACAGTTTTGGAATACATGTATTTGTTAGGACTTTAACCCAAAGATTAATCTGCATAAACTACATAAACAACTTATACCATGTAGACATGTTCCACGTAGTAGACTTGAGTTATATAGCAAAAATGGCATGGTTTTCTTACTTTTTCTAAGGCATTAAGAGGTGGTGTAATGTTAGATTTAGCTCTTTATATTTTGAAAATAATTTGTCTTTGCCGAGTACAGGTTTGCAGAGACCTTACTAAATGTTGGTTTGACTGTAAGGGAGGAAGGTGCACATTCTAGATTTTTGCTTATATTCTGTTTTTGCTGAACTTCTGTAGCATTTCTATGAGTTAATACTAGGGTGTTTGTAGAGAAAAAAGTTAGTTGTGATTAGAGGGTTAATACTAGGCTATTTGTAAAGAAAATGGTTAGTTGTGCTAGAGTATAGGTTATACAGAGAAGGGAGAAACCTCCAGTAATAGCATCTCTCATTCTCAATGTCCCATTTTAATAATGGAAAGTTTCAGAAGTTGTAAAGTCAGTGAAGGTTAAGGGATAGAGAGGGGTAGAAGGGGAATTAACCTAGACTTGCACATGTGCTTAAGCATGAGTTGAGAGTGCTCCTTTAATGAGGCTTTAAATAGTGGCATTCTAGGAGTTAACTTGGTGTTTGGTGGGAGTGAATTCCATAATTTGGAAACTGAGTATGCGTGGAGGGTTTGTAGATTTCGAGTAGGTTTTTATCTTTTGATCTCAGTGGTCTGTTTGGTATGTAGTGTTTGATAAGGTTTTCTAGGGCAGGCAGTGGGTTTGTAGATTAGGTTATGTGTAGTTGTTAATTGGATGTATGTTAGCTGGTTTGGCAGTTCAAGCCAGTCTCCTCCTTTCAGTGGTTCGCAGTAGTGTTTGTTGTTTAGCATTTGTTGCAAACTTTGCATTTTCATTATACCATTGTTCCAATTTGGACATGGTGGAGTTTTGCAGATTGGTGAGTATACAGGACCCATAAAGTAGAGAGGGGAGCAGGAAAGTTTTAGCCAGTGTAGGTTTGGTTGATGCGGTGAGGAATTGTTTGTTTCTGTAGTGGAGTCCTAGTTTTTGTCATCTTTGTTTTGGTGGATGTGGAGGTCAGTGGTGAAATTGCTTTTGATAATTACACCTAGTAGTTTGGTCTGTTGGACAGTTTCTATGATATTTTTTACAGCTGAGATGATGTTAAATTGATCGGGGCTATGTGTGTTTTTTATTTTTTTTTTTTTTTTGGTGTGGGGGGTGGAATAATATGTTTAATCTTTTTAGGATTTAGAAAAAGTTGGGCATCTGTGAGCCATGATTCAATGGCTGTGAATGCTTTGAGTCTTATTTTGCAGATCTGGGAGAGTGTGAGAGGTACAAAGTAAGGTTGAATCATCTGCATATTGAATGGTAACAGATGCAGGACTGAAAAGAAAAACTGATAATCAAACAAATGGTCCAGGCAGCAGCAGGTGTCAGCCAGTAGAAAGGTTTATTTTTTAAAAAATTCCCCACAAGCGCTTTCACCCTGACAGTAATACAGGGCTTTTTTGAAAAAGCCCTGTATTGTTGTCAGGGTGAAAGCGCTTGTGGTGAATTTTTAAAAAAATAAACCTTTCTACTGGCTGACACCTGCTGCTGACTGGACCGTTTGTTTGATCATCTGCATATTGAGTCAGTGTTCCTGAGGAAGAGGAGGTGTGTAGCTTATTGGTGAATGTATTAATCAGTAGTGGCCCTAAGATATAGAGCCTTGGGGAACTCTTGTAGAGTTAAGGAAGGGGGAGAGTTGGCTGGACCATTTTACAACTTGCTTTCGATCTTGTAAACCGCTTCAGAACCACCGTAATGTGGTACTGGTACAGCCTATGTTGGTCATTGTGTCCAGCAGCAGGGGGGTGTGAGACAGTGTCAGAGGCTTTAGAGAGGTCCAGGAATAATGAGGTTATGAAGTATCCTTTGTCTCTAGCCCTGTTTACAGTGTCAAAGGATAATAGAGATGAGAATGTGCTATAGCCTGGGTGGAGGCTGTGCTGAGTTTCTAGTAAGCAGGTTGTTTTGGAGTAGGTATTTGATTAGCTGTTGGTGCATACACCTTTCTAGGATTTTGGATATGGGGGACAGTTTTGATATTGGGCTTAAGTTGGATATTTCAGTGGAGTGGCTTCTCTTATGTATTGGAGTTATATGAGATAGTTTCCATTTGGTAGGGACTGTAGATTCTGAGAGATATCTGTTTGAGGATGCTGATTGGATAAGTAACTGAGTCAGCAGTGAGTTGAGCAGTGCAGGAGATTTCTGCGTTTCCAGCTGGGAGCCAATCACTACTGATTAAGAGCACTTCCATTCAGTCTCACTACAGTCCCCTCCTCCAGGTGTTCAACAAGGTTGTAGCAGTAGTATCAGCTCATCTCCGACTGCAAGTGATATCCAGTCTTCCCGTATTTAAATGATTGGCTCCTAACTGCTGCCTCCAAGGATCTACTGTTATAAAATCAAATGTTCCTTCTTACCCTTGGAAACGGTTTGAAAATATCAGTCAATCACAAGAAGAGCAAACTACCTCCCATGCAGGACATAGAATTTATAGGGTCCAGATAAACAACACAGTCCAACAAGTTGTAAAATTCTCCCATGCAAGAGTTTAAGGTTTGTAGCCTATCAAGTGATATAACATCCACTCCTACAGGTAAGTCCCATCCCTTCATTGTTAGGGCTGATATCCGCTACTGTTGCTCTGGTGCCATTAGTGGGTTACCACATGAGTTCCTCAGTGGACATTGGCAGTACAGTGGTCACAAAGTTTACTCCCTTTACATCAGAATATGGCTTACTCAAATAAGCAGAGATCATACAAGTTGGTGTATCACTTCTCCATCAGTGGTACAGGGCAGACCTTTTTGCCCATTTACTCCCAGGGTCACAGTCACCAGGGATGCCTCCCTTCTAGGGTGGTGGAGGGCACTTCAATGGGAAGACCCTTCAAGGGACAACATGGTCATCCTTAGAGGGCAACCTTTACATTAATGTCGTTGAGATGAACAGTCCACCTAGCATTACAGGCTTTTCAGGAAGTCTTACCCAAGGATGTGATTTCCATTCACTCAGATATTGTCAGTGGTCTGGTACATCAATAAGCGTGGTGGAACACGTTCATATCCTCTTTGCTGAGAGGCCATGTGAGTCTGGCTATGGGCAATGTCTTCAAACTTCTTTCTAGTGGCAACACACGTTCCTGGGACTTCCAGTGTATTAGCGGACAGGTTGAGCAGGACTATCCTATTGCCTCACGGGTGGTCTCTCAGACAAACTGGCAGTGAATAGTTAGCCACTAGGACCAACCTTGCTGCAACCTCTTTGCTTTTTACCTCAACAACAATTGCAGCAGTTGATTCATCCTCATCCCTCCACAGGGACAGTCACCAAGAGATGCTGTGGTCCACTTTTTGCTTCCAGGTGTCCTTTATGCTTTTTCACCCATCCCCACTCTCATGAAGTTCATTCAGAAAGCCATGAGGTGATAGACCAAAGTAATCCTCATTGCCCCCTTTTGGCCTCAGCAGTTATGGTTACCCTTTCTTTGGGCTCACTTCACTCACTATGGATACTGGGTCCCATTCCAGATCTACTCAGTCACCCACCCACAATGCCTCTACTGGATCTTCAGTCCCTGAAACTAGCCACATGGTTTCTCCAATATTAACCATATCCAGACATGTCAGGCTTTCTACCCCTGTAGTCCCCATAATTTCTTCTGCTCAGAAGGAATCATCGTAAAAGACTTACAAAAGCAAATGAAAGGGAGTTTCCATTTGGGCGTCCCTGAAGGGCCTAGACCGATTCTTAGCCCCAATCACCAATACTGGATTTTCTGTTTGAATTTTTTATGCAGTGTTCCAATTAATCTACTGTAGAAGTCCAGATGGCTGCCATCACAATTTTTTGCATAGGATGTGATGAATTACTCTGTTGTATCACTTATTGTATCCAAAGCTTTCCTTAAAGGAACATTCTTATTGAGACCACCTATTTGAAATCTAGTTCCACCATGGAATATTACAATCTTACTGCAGTCATTTACCTGGAAAACATTTGAACCTGCAGCATTTACAGTTTTAAAATTTCTCTCTCTGAAGACTATTTTTCCTATTGCCATAATGTCAGCAAATGAGTTTCAGAACTGCAAGCCACCCTTTATTTTCAACAAGGATATAGTTTAATTGAAAACAAATCCCTGCTTCCTTCTAAATGTGGTATTAGAAACAAGTTTGAATCAACCGATTGTTTTGCCTGTATTTTTTCCAAACTTTGCTAACAAGGGAGAACTCTCTCCATACCGTATAATTCCACAGGATATTCAGATTTTATTTATATCATAAAAAAGGCAATAGAACATCTGACCAACTCTTTGTCTCCTTTTCCAAGTCAAAACTAGTGCAACATGTATCAAAATCCACTCTTTCTAGGTGACTGGCAGATTGCATTTCCTTTGTTTATAAAACAAGAGGACTGTCTTTACAGTGTAAACATAAGTTTGACTCTACTATAGCGATGGCTGCTTTGATAAGACATGTAAAAAGAGTGTGTGTTGGTGCCGTGTAGAAGCAACGTGGTCAAAAGCTCATACCTTTTGTATCTCATTACAAACTGGTTGTGCAGTCTAGATCCCACACATCCTTTGGCTTTGCCATTCTCAGAAATATCCTTCCTTTAGTCCACCCAGGCCCTTTTTAGGTAGCTTGGGAATCTATTCCACATGTTGAATTGGATGAAAATGAGCAACATCGGATATGAAAGTTATGTCCTTAACATAACTAGTAAACCTGTGTTGTCCTGTCTTCATCCAATCCATCATTCCTTCCAAATTGTCATTTTACATCTGCTGATGATCAGTCAGACCTTGACAGGAAATTGTCCATCTCCTGTTCCTCTTTTCATTCCGTAGAGGGCAATGTTGCAAACTACCATTTTTATTCATTATTACAGTTTTTAGTGACTTTTAGGACTTGGTCAGCAAACTCGATCCGAGGTAAATCAGTCAGGAGAAGGGAGTTGTGGGTGAGGGAGGAGTTCTCAGCTCCAGTATTCTGGTGTAAGGTGATGTTCAGATCTGACTGGATTCAAAAACCCATACATTTTACAGGACAAAAAGGGCAACATGGATCTATCACTTTGGTAAGTACGTAACTTTGTTTTTTGCTTTATTCACCATACTGTTGTAAAACTGCTAAATGTCTGTCGCATCCTTTTGTGCTGTTATATTCATACGTATTTAAGTTTGCAGGTAATTACTAGGCATGCAGGCAAGGAGACCATTAAGGAGCCAAGCCTAATTTCCTGATCATCTCCGAGCACTGTTTAGTTAACTCATTCACTCCAGTGGAGCTCAGGACGTTTGCACTGTACCTTCCAATAAGCCTTTTGACAATCGAATTATGTCCTCACTCTGGAACCATAGGGATTATTAAAGAAGTATTAATGGAAAATTCTTCAGCATAAACTATTTTATAGTGGTAATATACTTTAGATTCTAGGCCTTAAAGCAAATTTTATAAATCACAGTAAACACTGTACTGGAGACATTACTAATATTTTGTAAACAACTCACAATCTCAGCAATGACTCAAGCTACACACATACTATCAGCAGTATTTTTTTCATCTAGCCGAAAGCATTCATATGAGGCTGAGGAGTTCTGTCTGTGTTACTTGGTTGTTGAGATATTTTGAAAATGTGAAAATTATAGTTGTATAAATTAATATCATAAAAACAACAGTTAATATCTATTTACCTGCACTAGACAGAGGTCAAATATTAATGCAGCTGATTTGCCATTGTGTAATCTTTAAGATGAAATATTTTAAAACCTTGTACATAGCATGGTTTTGGAATTATTGATGCAAATATGAAAAAGCATTATTTGACACCTAGAGACATCAGTAGGAGTTAACTGCAGATGCACCTGGAGGCGTCACGGGGATATAATGAGTTTAAATTACTTCTTCAAAATAACACAGGAAGCAAACTGTAATGGAAGGAATCATACCCTTGGTCTCAGGAAGCAGCTTGTTAACAACTCACAGCATCATCAGTCTTCTCCACTTAAATGCCAGACACTATTTCTCCTGTTTTCTGCAGCAAATTGATTCTTATAAATTGCTTTCCTTTTAACTGCCTGTGTGTCAGTCTCTCTACCATTGACCTTAAATTCCGTCTGGCCGTCTGTGATCCTTTTGAGCTTTTTCTCAGCTTTTCCCCTCTGAATTTGCTTCACTGTGTGTATGTACAGATGCTTTTGCAGAGTGAACTATAACTTGAAGTATGTATGTGTGAAGACTGGTAGAGAAGGATGAAGGCTCCCAGCCTAGTCAAATAGAATTTGATATATAGTTCTGGCATTTGTAAATATAAATGTGAAATACAGGCTTGTTTCTTAAATGAGAGAAAATACTGTAAAATGTTGAACTTCAAGGTTGTAGCAACATTGCCATGTGCTGTAAGGAAAACTAAGGCAAGCATTTCAAGTCCTTCTTTTGAAGTTAAAATTATTTCAAATCTATCCTTTGATCTGTAGAGCTCGGAGTTAGCCTGTCTGGGCTAGCACATTCTTCCTTTTGTTTTAACTTAAGGAATAATTACTAGAGTTTACATGTGAAATGTTTTTTTATTGTTGTAGCTTCCTGAGCAGGTGCTAGCTTGCTAAATAATGTAGCCAGGCCAAGTGTCAAAATGATGTAATGTGTATACTGGGCAAACCTAAGTGTCAAAATGATGTAGTCTGGGAGGGCCCAACAGAAATGCTTGTTAGTGATTTTAAAAACTATTGCTGAGAGAGAGAGAGAATGTAAGCATTTTGATCTTGATTATCCAACTCAGCACTGCCTTATGCTGTATGTAAGTAAGTTACTTTAGAAGTATGTTTTATTGTAGCAATAGCTATGAATTAGAAAAGATTAGACTGTGTTTTTCTGTTATGTCCGAACTGTACTACTGAATTATTTTAAGTTTCTGTGTCATCTCTGAACTCTTGAATAGCCCTGTGGTGTAGTAGTATTGTCTTGTGTTTTTAGTATTTATTATTAAATATTTCTAAACCCTTTTCAACTCTGGGTGGTTTATATAGAGAGAATTTAAGCTCTAGAGTACATTGCATGCTTATAAGTGATCCTGTAATAAGCCCTACTAATAAGCCTTGATTGCTTAGTTACACTACTATTGGATAATATTTCACAGTAATAATTGTACACCCTTTTAAGGGCCTTTGGGTAGCTGATAATTATTAGCTGGTGGTGGCAGGAATTAGTACCATATAGTCTGGTATAGGGGCACAGCTGGATAATCTGTGTCAGCCTTTCCCAGGAGTGTCTGTGAAGTTGTGTAAATACTTATCTCAAAGTGTGTCTGTGTGTCTCAGCTACTTGGACAGGGACACGAAGCACTGGTTGGACAGAGAGGGTACTGGAAGTTAGCTTGCCAGCTAGGCTGAGATCTGGACCCTATAGCTGTGCCAGTGGGGAGTCTTATTGGGGACTTGGAGAGCAAGGGAGTAACCAGCCCCAGACTGACTGTGATCTCTGTGTGCTCTTAAGGGAAATTGCACTTTACTGTGTGTATTTGTTATCCTTTCTCCTATATGAGATGCCCTCTCTGGTGTTAGTGGTGTGGATTGAGGCTCCTTGATTGCTGGGCCAGGTCACGGGTGTCACAGTATGAATGTATGTATTTTGAGGTAGTGCACTGGGATCGGTATTGACAAATTTCAGGCTCAGCCTGGATGGATGGTAATACAAAACATTTTGTAAATAGAAGTGCAGAGATGTTTGTAATAATAGAGTAGCTCAGATTAGTTACATAGAAAAACGGTATATGTAGTTTCTGGTGAACAAGCAGAATGTAATGTACAATTATTCTAATGGGTAAACCTTAAGTAATTCTAAGAAAGGTGAAGAGACATGGAAAAGGAGACAGGGATGGTGTGTTAGAGAATATGGTCTCTGTTGAAAGAAGATCATTTGGCTTGGATGAAGATGTGCTTTTTGAGCTGCATTCTGAACTTGGAGTAAGTGTTGATCTCCTTTAGGTCTACAAGGAGAGCTTGCCAAAGAGTAGGTATCTTTGAACAGAATGCATGTGTTCTGTGGAGTGGTTCTAATGATAATGACAGTAGGTATGTCTTGGGAGTAGTATGTTTGTTCGCATGAGGAGTTTTTTTCATGAGGTTTAGCTGCAAGGGGAATTGTCTGCATTTGGACTAGTTTTTAGAGTTGGGATCCTAACAGTAAGTTATATATTTATTTTTTGGGTAGCCATGTGGCTTTTTCTAGAATAATAGTGATCCTTACAGAGCGATGAATTTATGATGAATCAGCAGGTGCTGTTGGAGATTGCCTGGAGTGTGGTGGTATTTTTCTTAGAGGCAGAAACGAAAATGAGTAGTCCGTATTTAAGCTGAGAAAGAAGAACTCCTTTGCCGATGGCTGTTCTAGCTGGTTGGGATAGAAAAGGAGAGAGCTTTTTGGCCCGAAGAGGAGGAAGTTTATTTTTGCTCTCTTTCTGTATGCAAGGAAATGGAAGTTGAGCCTGAGCAAGCCATAATCTTAGGTATTTGAGGGTGGAGACTGCTTCTATGGAATGGTTGTGTAATTCAAGGATAGAGTCGGGTGCTTGGTGAATTTTCTGTGGAGTTCCGAAAAGCATAGATGTGAGTGTGTTCAATCTCGCCGTTTGTTCTTACAAATGGGTGTCGGAGCCGATCCTCTGCTCCGAGTCGGCCACTTAGCAAAGCTCTGCATCTAGGAGAAGCTCGAGACCAACCTACCTCCCACAATTCCCTCTGCCTCTCCCTCAGATCTAGTTTGCCGCTGCAACCAATCGCATCGAGTTTTTGAGCTCTGACCAACTTTTGGGAAGATAAGCTATTTTCTTCTGATTTTTCTTGTGAATTTCTTCTGAATTTTGTAAACTTCTAAAATTTGTGTGCGTGTGTAGATAATTTTTTTTGGTACTCTGATATATATATAACTTTATATATTCATATAGTTTCCTTGGGGCCTACCCCACCTTTGTTACTTGATCTAGGATTGGATACCTGCATTATTACTGCTGTGTTTGTGTACCTTTAACCACTTTTCTTGACAGAAGTGTTTCAGTTTTTTGCAGGTCTTGTTCTACAGGATATGTCTGAAAAAGCCAAGTCTGGTTTCAAGAGGTGTCAGTGTGGGCAAAAGATGTCTATCACTGACAACCATAGCTCTGTGTCTACTGTCTTGGCCCTCTCCATCTACAAGAAGACTGTTCTATCTGTCATTCTTTTAGTGGAAGGGTCATGACAGGTAGACGCAGGAAGCTTATTGATAGGGGTCTTTTGAAGCCTGCCTTCCAAGAGGCGCTTGACAAGTCGGACCAGGCTTCTAAGTCCTTGAAGGGGTTGAAGACATCTGAGCCCACGTCATCGGCTCCGAGTTCTTCGCTTAAAGTTCGTTCACCGGTTCCACAGGCTTCGGGGCCGAGTGTCGAGCTTCTTACTGTGACCGAGCCTCGAGTCTTCGAACCGGTGTCGGAGCTTCCACCTCCTGCTATATTGAGGTCTGTACCGTCCTCGGTTCCTTCGACCCGTTCTTCCAGGCCCCTCTCAGACACCGACGTAGATCGTCTGGTGCAGAAGTTAATGGAGAACACGGCCCTGTCCAAGCTCATTTCAGTCTCCTCCCAATTGGTGTCGAGACTCGAAGGCCTTCCCTTATCTCCATCTGGTCCTCCTCCGAGGCCTACACAGCTTTCGGAGCCAGGAGATGTTGATCTGATGATAGTGGAGCCCTTGGTGCCGGAACCGTCCCTTCCTCGGTCGGCACCGTTGACCTCGACTCCGTCGGAACCGTTAGCGGACTCGTGGAACCGACTATCTCTCCTTGGCTCCGGAACCGAGAGTCAAACCGATCTTTCGGTGCCGACTCTCCCTCTCGGTGCCTCGGCATGGATCACTTCGGCTCCGTCCTCGGGGTCGATGCCCTTTGCCTCCGCGACGGAGACACTTCCGCGTTCTTCAGAACCGGAGGACTCCCCGACTCGGGGTCCGGGGGCCTTTGACCTCATGAGGAAGGTATTGTCTTATCAGAAAACCACGTCAATGGAAGCAACTTCTCTCTCCCATAAAGGTCCGTTGTCTACTTCTGCACCCACGACTACCCATAAGCATAGAGCACCAGTGTCTCAGCCACTCTGAGGGAGCCCCTTCTTCCTCGGAGGCCTCACCGGAAGCCCCTCCCGATGATGTTCCGAGGAAAAAGTTGTGCAAGAGGAGGCACTTAGATTCTCCACAAGAATCTTTAACATCGGATACTGACTTAGATGAGTCAGAAGGGTCCCCAAAATCACCCTCAGAGGATGTCTCCTTTGCTGACATCCTGGAGATCCTGAAGCAGAGAGGTGATTGGCAGGCCCTACCCCCTTCTGAGGATGAGTCGGTTCTGCTGAAGGCATTTGGTGCTCGCCCTTCCTCCTCCTGGGTCACTCCGCCGTTCGAGTTAATTGAGTTAATTGCTCGAAGGGCGTGGGAGGCACCTGACACAGTGGAGCCAGTTCCCAGGAAACCTAACAAATACATAACTGTCCCTCAGGACAGGTCATACCTTACTAAGGGAATTCCAGTGGACGCTATGCTGGTGGCCGCAGCCACTAAAAAGGAGATGTCCGAATCTTCCTCGTCTGTCCATCCCCGTAACAGAGACACTAGGACCATGGACAGATATGGGAAGTGCATTTTCAGTTCAGCGACTTTTTCCATGCGATCGCTGAACTACTTGACACACTTCACACGATTACAGAGGGATCTAGTCAAGGAGTTGGGGGATACCCTCCAGGGTAATACAGATGCTGCTGTCTCGGACAAAGTTACAGCACAGCTCAACACCCTTACATCCATAGTGAACTCGTCCATGAGGCTCATCTCGTATGCGGCCGAAGGGTCGAGTAGGGCTGCAGCTTCAGCGATTGCTCTTCGTAGACAATCCTGGATGCGGCTGTGCTCCTTTGCGGAAGCCTTCAAGTCTTCCTTTACTAATGCCCCCTTTGATGGTGCCACTCTTTTTGGCCCCAAAGTAAAGGAGACCCTAACCCGGTGTGAGCAGGAAGGAAAGACTCTGTCTGCTGTCGGAGTCCGTTTTTCCACCCCATCCAGACCGTACCCCAAAGGGCAACGAGGTGGAAAGATGTGGTTTCGTAAACCCCAGGGTTCTTTCCCAGGCACACAGGGTGATGCCCCCCCCCCCAGAGGCAGAGGAGGGGGCAGAAATGGAAGACGCCGCTCTGGCAGCAGAGGGGGTCCGCAGAACCAAGGTGACAGGGATACTATCCCTGGGAAGCCTTTCCAGCACTCCTGAGAGGAGGCCCGACTGTCCTGCTCTGGAGGCAGTCGGGGTCGCTTAGCTTTATACCCTCAGGCCTGGCAAAGCCTTACTTCAGACAATTGGGTAAAAAGCATTATCACCAGAGGTTACAAAATCCCCTTTGTATTTCCCCTATTACCACAAAGACGGTTCCCAGATGTACCACCCCATCTGCGAAAACCAGCAGCGATAGAAATCTCAAAGCTGCTAGAAAAAAAAGTCATCCAACCAGTCCCGGCGGACCAAAGAGGATCCGGAACTTACTCAAGGTTCTTTTTAGTTCCAAAAAAGACAGGGGACTGGAGGCCAATTCTGGACCTAAGCAATCTCTATACATTTGTGAAGAAAGAAAAGTTCCGGATGGTCACGCTTCAATCGATCCTTCCGTTTTTACAGAAGGACGACTGGATGTGCTCAATAGATCTCAGGGACGCCTACTACCACATCAAGATGGCCAGAGTGTCAAGAGATCACCTGCGCTTCCGGCTGGGAGCCAGTCACTTTCAGTTTCGGGCCCTGCCCTTTGGTCTAACCTCAGCCCCCAGGGTTTTCACCAAATACATGGCAGTGGTAACGTCTCACTTGAGACGGCTAGGATTCCGGGTGTTTCCATATCTAGACGACTGTCTCCTTACCGCCACCACCGAGCATCAACTGATACAGGCCAGAGATTACACAATCAACCTTTGTGCTCTGTTAGGGATTTCGATAAATTTCGAAAAATCTGCGTTACAGCCCTCACAGCATATTTCATTTATAGACGCAGATCTAGATACCCGTTCTTTGCTAGTAAAACTACCCTCCGCAAGAATAGCTTCCCTACAACAACACGTATCTCTCCTACTATTATCCAAGAAGTCCCCAGCCAAACTAGTCCTGAAAGTCTTAGGGCTCATGTCAGCTTCCCTCATTGCAGTTCCCATGGGGAGGCTACACATGAGAATTCTCCAATGGCTGTTGTTCACACAGTGGTCGTTCCAGCAGTTACCGCTGACACACGAGATTCACATAACAGATTCCTGCAAAGCACACCTGTCTTGGTGGTTACAGGATCACAACCTCATCAGCGGCCGACAGTTTGTGTTACCCAACCCAACGGCCACGGTGACCACGGACGCTTCCCTGATAGGGTGGGGGGGCATCTTTCAGGGAAAGACAGTCCAAGGCGAATGGTCCAGCTTAGAGTACAACCTGCACATAAATGTTCTAGAGATGAGGGCAGTGTTTCTAGCGTTGCAACACGTCCCCCCCCCCTTCTACCTGTAGGGACTATTGCAGTACAGACGGACAACATGTCCGTAGTCTGGTACATAAACAAACAGGGAGGAACCAGGTCTTACCAGTTGTGCAGAGAGGCCATGAGAATTTGGCAATGGGCAGAGTCCACGGGTCGCTTTCTAATAGCAGCACATCCGGGGTTATCCAACGTCATAGCGGACAGGTTGAGCAGAGCCATCCTGTTACCTCACGAGTGGTCCCTCAATCAGAAAGTGGCGGAAAGGATTTTCCGCAAATGGGGCCAGCCTTGCTGCGATCTGTTTGCGTCTCCAATGAACACCAAATGCAGAAGCTACTTTGCCCTTTTACCCCCTCCAGGGGATGTCCCCAGGGGCGCTCTGATTCACGATTGGCCCTGGGTCTCGATGCGCTTTCCTCCTATACCACTGATCCCGAAATTTCTTCAGAAAGCCAAGGACCAGGAGAGGACTATAATTCTCATTGCCCCATTCTGGCCTCGACAGATTTGGTTCCCCTTTCTTCAAGCCCACCAAATGCAGGAGCCCTGGATTCTGGACCCAGTGCCAGATCTGCTGACTCATTCGTCAGGAGCTCCTCACCCGTCGCTCCTATCCCTCAAGTTAGCAGCCTGACTGCTCCGCTTCCCTACTTAGCCAGGTCTGATCTTCTCTCTCCGGCGGTCCAGAACATTCTGGTCGCTTCCCATAAGGCTTCCACTACTAAAATCTATACCAGTAAGTGGAAACGTTTCGTCCACTGGGCGACTACACAGCATTTGGATCCTTTAATAGCCCCCCTAAACATGATTTTGGAATTCCTGTCCATTCTGTTTCACCAAGGAGCCTCTACTGCCACTTTAAAAGTTCAGTTGGCCGCTATTTCCAACTTTCACATAGGAGAAAACGGAGCTCCCATTATGGCTCATAGGCTTTGTAAAGCCTTCATGAAAGGGTCCTTTCATCTCAGACCAACAGTTAGGTTACCTACAGCTCCTTGGAATCTAAATTTACTCTTATCCCAGTTAATTTTACCACCCTTTGAACCAGCTTCTTTCTGTTCCTTAAAGTTCTTGTCCTGGAAGACTCTTTTCCTAGTAGCTATCACTTCAGCCAGACGAGTATCAGAACTTCAGGCACTTTCCATCAAGCAGCCATATTTAATTTTTCACCCTGACAGGGTATCATTACTCACCAACCCTTCCTTTCTCCCTAAGGTTTGTTCGGTTGCCATCATTAATCAGTCCATTGAGCTTCCTACATTTTTCAAGAACCACTCCAACAAGCTGGAATATACGTTACACAAATTGGATGTTCATAGACAACTCAGATTCTACCTGGATAGAACTAAGGACCATAGGAAAGCGGACCCACTCTTTATAGCCTTTGCGGACAACAAAAAGGGCATGGCAGTGATGAAGCGCACACTTTCTAAATGGCTAACTGATTGTATAACCTTCGTGTATTCTGCTTCAAACCAGATTTTACCCACCAAACCAAAGGGACATTCTACTAGGTCAGTTTCCACATCTCTGGCTCATGTGGCTCGTCTGCCATTGGACACTATTTGTGCAGCCGTCACTTGGTCTAAACCGCATACATTCATCACTCATTATAAAGTTGATAGGACTTCCAGGGATAGAGCATCTTTTGGTTCCACTGTGCTCAGGAACGTTCTTCCGTGAGTCACTCTGGTAACGGAGCTAGGGACGCTAAGAACAAACGGTGAGATTGAACACACTCACATAAAGAAGTTATGTCCTTACCATAACGTTCCATGTGGAGTGTTCATCTCGCCTTTGTTCTTACATCCCCACCCTCCCACCCTCAGGTCTGGAAGAATGTACGGATTTAGAAGTCTGGTCTGTTTGTCTCCCACTAGTGGTCTCTCTGTTGTTCCTACTGGCTTGAGCTAGTTACTGCTCCTTATGTATACTTATGTATCCCTTTTATGCTTTATTACCTTTGTTATTGCTGGATCTGGTCTTGTTTTGCAAACTAGATCTGAGGTAGAGGCAGAGGGAATTGTGGGAGGTAGGTTGGTCTTGAGCTTCTCCTAGATGCAGAGCTTTGCTAAGCGGCCGACTCAGAGCCGAGGATCGGCTCCGACACCATTTGTAAGAACAAAGGCGAGATAAACGCTCCACATGGAATGTTATGGTAAGGACATAACTTCTTTTTTTGTCCTTGGAGGGCTTGAGAAATGGTTTAGTTTATGGTTTGAGTCATTGGTGGAGCTATGCAAGTCATACTGTTGCTGGAATTGAATGTTTGTGCGATAGTAACCTGACTTGTAAGTGACTCTCTCATCAGCATAGAGGATGAGTCAGGGATGGGGGAGGTCACAAGGAAGTTTGTTAATGAATTTGGCAAAGTGGAGGGGACAAGAACTGATGCTTGTGGTACATCTTTGGTAATATGTGCAGATTCTGATGGGGAAGATCTTATTTTAACTCTGAACTCTGTCAGTGAGGAAGTTTTTAAAATGGGGAGTGGTGTTTGGACTTCAACTAATTTTAGGTAGTTTCTTTTGGAGAAGATATTGGTCAAGTCAGGTCTATAAGTAGGGCCTTTGTCAGTATTTTGTATGGAGTCATCAGAGACCAAAGTAATGTGATAACACTTTATCCAAGCAAAAATCCATGCTGTTTTCAGGAGAGCAGTCAAAACAGCTGTGTGTGTGTGTGTGTGTGTGTGTGTGTGTGTGTGTGTGTGTGTGTGTGTGTGTGTCATCTAAAATGTGTGTGTATATATATATATATATATATGTGTGTATATATATATATGTATGTATATATATATATATATATATATATGTGTATATATATATGTATGTATATATATATATATGTGTATATATATATATATATATATATATATATATATATATACGTGTGTGTGTGTGTGTGTGTGTGTGTGTGTGTGTGTGTGTGTGTGTGTGTGTGTGTGTGTGTGTCACACACAGTTTTTATTCTGTATGATTGAACGTACTTAATGTCTAAGTGAAAATATCAGCAAGTGTTGTAATGTACAGAATACTGAAAGCAATAAATACTGATAAAAGAAAACCATTTCCTCTGCTAGTATTACCACTAACCCTCCATAACACTATCCTTACAAAGTGTTACTGGAAGACTTTTATTAAGGTAGGGTGTAGGGTTGGGGGTAGGGAGTAGGGACAGCTTTAGGATGGTAGGTGCCAGATCTAACCCAGTGCCAAAAACAGTTCCACCCATGAAACTGCCAAACTGGGAGAAAGATCTTTAGGCATATCTGTTAGTCTTCAAGCAGTATGACCTTTAGGAGGGATGAGACACAGTAACTGGCCATGAATCCTGTCATCCCAACTAACTGAGAAGCCCGTAAAAGATTCTATGAATATGAAATGGACTGAATAGTCAGGACTATGAAGAAGTAAAAAGACATTTAAACAGAGCTGCTGTTTCTTTCAAGTCAAAAACTCTCAAATTTCATAGATGGGTGTTTTTTTTTCCCTTACAAAATGGCAAGATCTCCTGTATTTGGTTTAAAACATGGTTGTACTATAGCCAAGTCCAGAGGGTCAACATATTAAGAGCAAAATTATATAATTGTTAGCTATTGATACATTTAAAAGGGCTTTAACTTCTTTGTTATGAAAATGAGTTTTCAAAATGAACCTAAGGATCCTGAAAATTTTATTGTAGTGATAAATTACTGTGCAGTGCAGCTGTTTGCAGTGAACAGTCCCAGATGACAAGGCTGCATCAAATCTGGTTTTTAAAAAAACTGGTATCTGTTATAGACCTATTCTGTTTTAAAGGTGGATAAAGGGTGTCATACCTAAATTTTGTGCTAGTAATAGCAGCACCCCTACACCTGGGAAAGCTGTAACTGCTGAAAAACATGTTATTAATTATATTGGACTAAAGAATGTGACAAATTTTCTGCAATAGTGGATCAGTCAGCTTTTTTTCTTATTGTGCTACAACAAAGTTATTTTAATGTAGTGTTTTAATTGATGGTAGAGAGCAGCAGAGACTCCGAGACTTAGGCAGTGTGGCCAAATTTATAAAGGCATTGTATGAATGAAAAGTAAAAAACAGCTTTATTTAAAAAAAATTGTCTGTATTTATGGAGGCAAAAATAGTTCATCCTTTTACATAATTCCCAATTTAACAGATTTGACAACATAGAAAGATTTTTCACCACTTTAAAGATTTGCGGAGGCATTAGGAAGAAGGTAATCCTTTTGACAGGCCACCTTATTAGTGTGAGTTAGGGAATCAGTAAGTGAATATCCCTATCACTGCACATTATGTGCATATAACTTGGGGGAAAAGAGAGGGAGCAACCACAGGACACACTCATAAGAATTTGCAAGTGTAACAGAGATCAAAGAAGGCAGCAGAGATGCAATGGTTTGGCTAAGGATACAGAAAGAAGAACCTGCTTGTAACCAAAATTCATTGAAAGAGCTATGGCAGCATGTGCCTGTGATAGAGCAGCTTGCTGGAACAGATACACCAGAGGAAAGGGGGTTATTTAGTAAAATATTGCAGCTTGAAAGTGTTAGAGATCAGGGAGTAGAAATAATTAACAAAGTTGAAGAGAAGGAATTGCCCCTTGGAGTGGTGTATACATTGGGAATGACATTAGAAAGCATAGAAAATGTACAACCTGAGCAGGACTCTTAACATTCTGTCAAAATCCAAGGAATGAAAAATTCTAAGGAGAAACATTTCAGTAAGAGAGAGTTCCTAGTAAGAGGAAGAAGCAGTACCTAGTCAGAGTTATAAATCAATTTCTGTCAATCTAAGACAAAGTTCAAATAATGAAAGGCAGTAAGCAACTGATACTTGTATGTAATGGAAAAAAATCTTTTGCAAACCTAGAGAAGAAAAGGAAATTAAGAGGGAGATATTCACTTATACTGAGACAGAACAGTGTAAAGAAGTCAAAAATAAGGAAATTGTGGTATATACTCACAGACAAGAAAGCCTTAAACAGAGTCCTAATAGCATTCCTGTTGAGCCAAAATGCTGGGACCCTAAACAGAAAAAAGAAGGTTCTATATATCAGGTTTATAAAGGAAAAGAACAAGAACAAAAATATGTAAAGCAGAGAGAGAGAGCAACAAGCATTAAAGAATATTAGTATTCTGTGTCACAGCTGAATGATCCTGAGGAATCTCCAGAGTTGGTTAACCTCCAGGTAAGCTGGATGAAGTTTAATAATGTACAGTGGTGAAATGAGACTTTGAGAAGAGCAAGGAAAAATATTGCTAAAGTTGTAAAAGAAGAAGCTGAACTAAACATCCTTGCATTTTTCTCCTACTTTGAGTTAGAAAATGACTTCTTGTGCAGAAGAAATAAGGCCAGAAAAATAGCAGTTCAGTTATTTGTTCAGAAACATAGTGACAAGGTCAACGCATAGTCATGTACTAGGAGGACACCAAGGAAGGGACAAGACTAAAACATGGATCATAGAAAGGTTTTACTAGCCAGAAATAATGAAAGAAGTGGAGAACTCCGCCAGATCCCTCGAATGCTCAGACAACACAGCACCCATGCTATAAAAATCATTTGATTATAGTAACCATTATGGAGGTGCCATTCAAACGTACAGCTATAGGCATTGTTAGACCATTGGTAAAATTCAGCAGGGGTTTCAGTCAATCTTGTTTATTTTTGGATTATGCAACAAGTGTGCTAAGGTTAGTACTCTAAAACTAATTCTAAAACTACATCTGGGGATTTAGTCTCATTTCCAAAATAGAGATGCACACTCATTGCCCAGTGGACTCCATTTATGTCCAGAGTAATGCATCAACTATGCAAGTGCTTTAAGGTCAGAAAGTTACAAATTTTTTATCATCCCCAGACATATGGGTTAATAAAGCACTTTAACTGAGCATTAAATTTCATGCTGAGAAAAGTTATTATGGAAGATGGGTAAAAATTGTGACCAGTTAAGACAATACTTTCCGTTTGCTTTAGAGAAGCATTGCAAGCCTCAGCAGGGATTAGTTCTTTTTAGTTGTTGTATGGTAGGCACCCTTGTGAACATTTAGATTTTGTAAAGAAACTTGTGGAATAGAGGCAAAAAGTGTTATGTAACACTTGCACCAGATTGTAAGACAGACTAATAGTGTTGAAGTCCATTGCATGGGAAGATGTGGAAAAAGCACAGGTCAAACAGCAAGGGGTATTTAAGTAAAATGTAGGGGCCAAGGAAATTCAGAGTTGGAGACTAGGTATTTGTTTTGGTCCTGTGTGCAAATTTGTGGCTGAATAGCAAAGTTTATATGAAAGAGAAAAATTAAATGTAGTACCCTAGAAGATTGAACTGATTGGTAAGAGCAAACCAAAACACACGCACCCCATATCGATATTCTAAAACTATGGAAAGAAATTTATTTAGTGGTTAGTTTAATGGCAAAAACTGATAGTTCTGCTTAAGAAAGAAAACTGACCTTTATGCCTGCAATGCAGATTTGTGTCACTGTATCCGAGCCACAGAAGCTGGATAAGGGAGTTTATTTTAAGAACCAAGGAAGTCCTTAAGAGTTACCAGGCAGAACAAGGGCAGGTCATCACTATATTGAAACCATTCCATGAGATAAAGTTAACTGAAAACATACAGAATACCAGTCATAGAGCAAAGCTGTGTAAGAGGAAATACAAACATGCTTAGGATGGGGGTGAAAGTGGAGTGAAAAGGTGAATTTAACAGCCCCGTAGCATTAGTCACAAACTTCAATATAAAGTTCAGGTTGAGTGATGATTTTAAGAAGCTAAACAATATTTCAAAATGTTGATAGCTACCTCTTGCCTGGGATGCATGAAATAATAAAAAGGCTTGGGAAGGTGGAATTCCTAGCTATATTAGATCCAACAGATGAATACTGGCCAATCCTGTACAACAGCTAAAGATAGATAAAAAATGCTTTTTCAGCACCAGAGGGCTAATGCCTTTGTAAGAGAGTACTGTTCTTCCCTTTGGGTTACAGAGTACCACTATAACATTTCTTAAATTGATAGATGAAATCTCACAACTGCATGTGAAATATACTGCTATTCCCTAGATAATGACATTGTACCCTTTGAGGTTTGGAGCTCCCATCTAGCTAAGGTACAACCTATGCAAGACTCCCTGAGACAAGCCACTGTAACCGTTAATGCCTCCAAGAGCAAGTTAGGCTAGATGTAGCATATGTAAAATGTTTAGGGTATGTAGTAGGTGGGGGGAATTGTTAGACCCTGGAAATTAAAGTTAGAGCCAGAAACAAGCTGGCCTTTTGTAAACATTCAGAAGTAAGTGAGGTCATTCTTGGGGTTAGCTGGGTACTGTTGAAAGCTTGTACTCAATTTTGCAGCACTATGGTTCCATCTAACAGATGTGACAAAAGGAAAGATGTCTAAAGTAAAGAGGAAAGTAGAGGCAAACAGTCCTTGCAGATAGTTAAAAGAAATGTTTGACGTAGCATCTCCACATTTTAGCAGACTTTTTTCTAGTTTAAACTGATGCATCAAAGTTAGATCTAGGGATGTTGCTCCCTCAGGCTGATGATGGGGGAAGAACATAAAGCGGAAACAGAGTTTTCCAGTAGTGAGATGGAATGCTTGGTGATTAAGTGGTCATTCTCATTGATAAAAACTCACTTCAAATTACCAGCCTTAAGAATTCCATTATCCAATTCGTTCCCTGTGCAAAACTCTCCTGGGGGTCACCATCGACAAACACTTAAAATTCAATACTCGCATCCAACTTAACATCATGAAATATCTCTACTTTTTTCCCCTTTTGGGGGAAAAAAAGGGAAAAAACCCCCCCCAAAAAAACCAAAAAAGGGGGTTTTTCCCCTTTTTTGGGGGGTTTTTTTAAAAAAATTTTCCCCAAAAAAAATTTTTTTTTTGGGACATTTCCCGGGTTTGGGCCCCCGGGGGGAAAAAAAAGGGGGGGAAAAAAAAAAAAATTTTTTTTTTTTGGTTTTTTTTGAAAAAATTTGGGGGTTTTTTTTCCCCCCGGGTTTTTTGGGGGCCCAAAAACCCCCCCCCCCTTTTTTTTTTTAAAATTTTTTTGGAAAGCCCCCAAAAACCCAAAACCCCTTAAAAACCCCCCAAAAAAGGGGTTTTTTAAAAAAAAAAAGGGGCCCTTTTTAAAAAAAAAACCCCTTTTTTTTTCCCCTTTTCCCCCCCTTTAAAGGGGGGGTTTTTCCCCCCGGGGGTTTTTTTAAAAAAAAATTTTTTTAAAGGTTCCCTTTTTTAATTTTTCCCTTTTAAAAAAATTTTTTTCCCCTTTTTTTTAAAAAAAATTTTTTAAAACCCCCTTTTCCCCCCTTTCCCAAAATTTTTTTTTAAAATTTTTTTTAAATTTTTATTAATTTTTTTAAAAAAAATTTTTATTTTTTTTGGGTTTTTTTAAAAATTTTAATTAAAAAAAATTTTTTTTTTTTAAAAAAAATTTTTTTTTTTTAAAAAAATTTTTAAAAATTTTTTTTTTAAATTTTTTTTAAAACCCCCCAAAAAAAATTTTTTTTTAAAAAACCAAATTAATTTTTTTAAAAATTTTTTTTTAAAAAAAAATTTTTATTTTTTTTTTTTAAAAGGTTTTTTTAAAAAATTTAAAAAAATTTTTTTTTTAAAAAATTTTTTTTTTGGGGGAATTTTTTTAAAAATTTAATTTTTTTAAATTTTTTTTTAAAATTTAATAAAAAAAAAAAAGGGAATTTTAAAAATTTTTAAAAAAAAAAAATAAAAAAAAAAAAAATTTTTTTTAAAATTTTATTTTTAAAAATTTTAAAAAAAAAATTTTTATAAACGGTTTTTTTTTTTTTTTTTAAAATTTTTATTTGTGGGTTTTTAAAAAAAAAAATTTTTTTAAAAATTTTTTAAAATTTAAATTTTTTTTTTAAAAAAAAATTTTTTTTTTGGGGGGGTTTTTTTTTTAAATTTTTTTAAATGTTAAAAAAAAATTTTTAAAAAAAAAAATTTTTTAAAAATTTTAATGTTTTTAATTTTTTTTTTTTTTAAAAAAAAAAAAATTTTTAAAAATTTTTTTTTTTTAAAAAAAATTTTTTTTTTTTTTTAAATTAAAAAATTTTTTTTTTTTTTCCCCCTTTTTTTTATTTTTTTTTTAATTTTTTTTTTAAAAAAATTTTTTTAAAAAAAAATTTTTTTTAAAATTTTTTAAATTTTTAAGGGGTTTTTTAAAAAAAATTTTTGGGAAATTTTTTAAAATAAAAAAAATAAAAAAAAATTTTTTTAAAAAAATGTTTTTTTTTTAAATTTAAATTTTTTTTATTTTTTTAAAATTTTTAAATTTTTTTTTAAAATTTTTTTTTTTAAAAACCCTTTAAAAAAAAAAAAAAAATTTTTTTTTAAAAAAAAAAAATTTTTTTTTTAAACTTTTAAAATTTAAAAAATTTTTTTTAAAAATTTTTTTAATATTTAAATTTTTTAAAATTTTTTTAAAATTCTGAAAAAAAAATTTTAAAAAAATTTTTTAAATTTAAAATTTTTTTTTTTGGGAAAATTTTTTTAAAAAAAATTTTTATAAAAAATTTTTTTATTTTTTTAAAAAAATTTAAAAAAATTTTTTAAAAATTTTTTTTTTAAAAAAAAAAAATTTTTTTTTTTTTTTTTTTTTTTTTTTTTTAAAAAAAAAAAAAATTTTTTTTTTTTTTTTTTTTTTTTTTTTTTTTTTTTTTTTTTTTTTTTTTTTTTTTTTTTTTTTTTTTTTTTTTTTTAAAAAAAAAAAAAAAAAAATTTTTTTTTTTTTTGTTTTATTTTTTTTTTTTTTTTTAAAAATTTTTTTTATTTTAAAAAAAAAAAAAAAATTTTAAAAAATAAAAAATAAATAAAAAAAAAAATTTTTTTTTTTTTTAAAAATTTTTTTTAAAAAAATTTTTTAAAATTTTTTAAATTTTTTTTTTTAAAAAAAAATTTTTTTAAATTTTTTTTAAAAAAAAAAAATTTTTTTTTTTAAAAAAAAAAAAAAAAATTTTAAATTTTTTTTTTTTAAAAAATTTTTTTAAAAAAATTTTTTTAAAAATTTTTTTTAAAAAAAAATTTTTTAAAAAAATTATTTTAAAAAATTTTTAAAAAAAAAAAAAATTTTTTAAAAATTTTTTTTTAAATTTAAAATTTTAAATTTTTTTTTTTTTTTAAAAAAAAATTTTTTATTTTTTTAAAAAAATTTTTTTAAAAATTTTTTTTAAAAAAAATTTTAAAAAAATTTTATAAAATTTTTTTTTTTTTTAAAAAAAAAAATTTTTAAATTTTTTTTTTTAAAATTTTTTAAAAAAAAAAAAATTTTATTTTTTTAAAAAAATTTTTTTTTTTTAAAATTTTTTTAAAAAAAAATAATTTTAAAAATTTTTTTTTTTTTTTTTAAAAAAAAAAAATTAAATTTTTTTAAAAAAATTTTTTTTTAAAAAAATTTTTTTAATTTTTTAAAAAAAATTTTTTTAAAATTTTAAAAAAAATTTTAATTTTTTTTTTTTTTTAAAAAATTTTTTAAAAAATTTTTTTAAATTTTTTAAAAAAAAAATTTTTTTTTTAAAATTTATAAAATT